>NC_051180.1:75992306-76134394 GCF_013339695.2 Rhipicephalus sanguineus | reverse complement strand
TGGATGACAATGCCCACACTGCAGATGACCAACGCGGCCTCCATTTCTCGCTCAAATTTGCACAACTGAGAAAATTTAAGCGGTCGGGCATTTTTGGCGCAGGCTGGCGCAATTTTAACAAATTTCACGGTTTTGGCTTAGCTTGGCGCAAAAATAGGAAATTGTATCAAATTGGCGCAGCTGTTGCATCCCTGCACTGTGCAATGACCTTCTTTTTTCATTATCTGGAATCATATAACGCAGTACAAGGTTGATTTGACAAAGGAAATGCATTTGCAACAGGCCTTAATGTATTGACAATGATTCCAATCGTTGCAGCAAGAATTATGCCACAGACCTGTAAGGACCTGCAATTATATGTATATAAAAAAAGAAGGAAAACAAGAGGAAGTGAGCTCACCACCAAATCCAAAGCCGCAGCTGCTGATGTGGCAGCCCTCCAGATGTGGGCGCTCTGGTCCCCCGAGGCTGTCACAAGAAGATCTTGCGTTGGGTGGAAGCGCACAGAGTTCACTGAACCCTCGTGTCCCGCATACTGCACAATGCACTGGCCCGTCTGAATGTCCCAAAGCCGGGCAGTATGGTCTGTAAAGTTGGAACAGAGAGTGACAAGAAAAGAAATGCATGAGGAGACGTACTGATCAAAAAGTTTGATGCTGATATTCCTCACTTTTTAAGAATAAGGAGAATTGACCTAAGCCTTTCCACTACGCCTCTTCCTTTATTGCATAAGCATAAACCAAAGTGCCTCACTCGCTTCTTTTATAAACATTCATGACTTGCAATCCTGCTACAAGGGCACGTCATTTTATGCTAAAGATCCTGGTACTACTGTAGTGAATGAATAGTGGCACATGACCAAAACATTCAATTTTCGTTATTTTATATTTGGCTTGCTCCATGCAAGAGACATGCTGCTGCCGTTGTCTGGACTAAACTGGCCGCATAATAATTAAAGAGTTGGTGTGCTTTGGAGACATTAAGGCCCAACCGTGCTTCAATTGGTTCAGCAGTGATATGCTGAAGAAAAAACAAAGAACAAAATTTAGTGTCAGTAATAGTGAGGGAGAGTATGCACTAATGTGTGAGGAACAAGGTGTACTTGAAAGGAGCTATGTGCAAATAGAATTGGGCAGCACATTCAATATCACTAGCAGTGCTGTAGTTGTAATGCTGGCAAGGACGGAATGTGTTCCTAGAGATACTGACCTGCCGATGCTGTTGCGATGACCAAGAGGCCTGAGCGTGACGTGCTGACCTCCCAGACTCCATCACGATGGCCAAAGTAGCTCACAGCCAGCTGACAGCTCAAGGTGGACGTCTTGAAGCTCGAGACAATGCGACTGGTGGAAGCCTTCAACTTGTATGTGCTCTTTATTTTCTGTGAGAGCTGGCTTGCTGCAAAATAAAAAAGAAACGCATTATTAAAATAATATGTCTCAACATTTACAACTTCAAAAAGTTTCAGCGCACAATTAGTTAATAGAAAGGGCAGCATAAATATTTGACCTGGTTAGGTACTTGTCATGGTAACGAATCTGGACAGCAACCACGTTAACTAAAGTGAATGACAACAGAACTCGAAGGTGATATGGCTGAATGAGAACTCAGTTACATCACTTGCAACTATTGCGCAAGACTTAAAATTTATGGTAAGATGTGGCGGTTGGCAACACGTGCCAAGGTTCCTGCATAATGTGAAGCGAGCTCAGCCTCTAGCCACCCCAGCTATAAGGGAAAGCACACCTTCAGCCCCTCCCCTCAAGCACGAGAGCAGGTAAAGTGATCATTGTTTCAGAGATGGCTCCCATCCGTGCATGCAATTGCATAACGCTAGTTGGCGTTACAGTTAAAGCAACAACCCTATTTGCTGTCAGAATGGCTTAAGAGTCCTACAAACTACCTACCGCTTGTTCGTGGTCGCTTCAAACGATGTGCAGCCAGCGCACCACCCTAAGCTGTTTATCGCCTAATCTGTCACAGCTTACTTAAAACAGGTCATGAAAAATGACAGAGAGAGAGAGAGAGAGAGAGATAAGCTTTTACAACTCTCACTTAATTGGTGCATTAGTGCAACATAATGTGATTAGATGACGTGCGCTATGCGTGTGGCGTCCTATTTCACGCGTCTAATCACGCATTAGAGCGGGTCCCGGAAAGGTTAACGATAACCCTTATGCTGTCTTCAGATGCGTTAAGCCGTTGTTTGCGAGCAGGGATACCCCGGGAACAGCGCTCGTAGTCAGTACGTAGTAAGGATTAGCGTTCAAATCGCCCCCGCGCCGCGCAATTAAGCTTCTAAACTACGCGCCACACCGCGCACGCAAATCTCGCACGCGCGCGCTATCTGTGCCGTAGCGCTGATAGACCACTGGACCACTGCATGGTACACACACACGACGAACGCACCTCGCCAGCGGGTCACGGTCAGGTCATTCGCGGGGCCCATATCGACCGTGCACGGTAAACAACGCCCAGGTGTCACCCCTTCCCTCTCCTCTCTTCTGCCTTTCCTCCCATGCACAAAAACACTCTACCCTTGATTTCTCGCTGCATAGAGCGACGCACTGAGCCTGACCGTACGTCTTTCTCGCTACGAATCAACAACGCCCACGAACATCGTGCAGTGCAGGGAGAAGCCGTGGGTGCGTTAACCTATCAGAAAAGAGAACCAGGCGACGAGCTCCTCTACTGGTCCGCCTTCGTGTGACGCTGACCGAACGGAAGCTTCAAAGAGACGTGCAGACGTTTTCCGATTGGCTGGCACGAGCCCTACGCTTCACCGCACTGCACGGAATTGGCCCAGCGATGGCGTGAAGCGAGGGAGGCGCTCCTCGCGGCCTTGGGTGTCGCTTAGACAATGTGGATCTCCTAACACGGGTCGTTCGCGGACAACGGTTTGAGAAGAGAGAGAGAGAAAATGAAAGTTTGCCGACTCAATATATCAGAACATCCGAACTGCATCAAGCCTACTGTGAGTGCGGTACCCGTCGCACGCATTTCCCGCTCTCCTCCTCAACGAGTGGAGCGGAAGGGCGGCCGGTTGCAGTGACCGCGCTATCGGACGTGGCCCATCTGGACCGGCCGCGCGATGAGAAAGGGTGCCGCTGCAGGGTCGCTGCGGGCGCACTGAAACAAGCGAACGACCCCCGAGAAGAGGAGAAAAAACAAAGCACACAACACAATACGAGTTTCGGACAAGGACAACGTCGTTCTATGCACGCACTCCATCAAGTCGTCGTCCTTTATAGGCAAGGCAACAACAACCCAGTTGGGTCAATAAACCCCTCGACAAACGCCGTAGGCGCGATAATCGATAAAAAAAAGCTACAGTGGCTCGCGGGATACGGCGAAACGGGTCCCATCGATGCGACAGGCACCCAGCTCTCGTCGAATGTCGATTCTCCATTTTCAACTTAGAATGGAAAGTAGACGGTTTTGAAAAAGTCTGAGAGAGGACGACCAATGGTATACCGACAAATGCGCGACGGCAGAAAGACATATACAAAAGAAAGAAAAATAAGAGCTCCCGTTACACGTGCACCGAGTGCGTCAATCGCAAACAGGCTGACAGAATATAGACACACCGTTAGCGGTCACCTGGTAGATAAGGAAGCGGACATGCACAGTGTCAGAGAAGATACCGTCCTGTACCATTTGTCGTGCGTGTGCGCAGAGATTGTCTCCAAACGCTTTCGAAAGACATGCTGTGTGTGCATCATTGCGATCTTCCTTTCGTTTGCGTATATCGCCGTTCCGCGATAAGCACCGGAAGGACAGAATACTTAACCTAGCGGATAACAATAAACACCCTGTTTGTCGCTTTCGTCGATGTGAATGGAGGAGAAAACGTCGCTCCAGCTGATAAGTTATAGATAAACACCGGAAAACGGGGAAATCGCACCGCCTTTCGCGCCCTGAAGGTCATCAGAACCGTCGCATAGAAAGAATGAACTCTCATAGACAGGCGTTTGCGCTGCTCGGTTAGTGCTCAATGCTTTCCTTTCATCCGTTTTAAGGACAATGCGCGGAGTTAGCTCTACCACGGCCACTGTATGGAAACCGTGGCTCTACCATTCATCCCCCCCCCCCCCGCACACACACACACAACTTTTTTTTTTTTAGCTTATTGGCGGTTACGAAGGTTTCATAACAAGCGGACGATCACAACGCGTTTGACGCGCGCAGCGTTTCATTGTCTGTTTACGCCGGCGCCGGGTGGGGAGAGCGTCTGCTACTACCTTCGACAAAGGGCCCGTAGTGCGCCAGAATGATGGTTGTAATTTCACAATCTATGATAAAGGTGGTGAAAGTGAAGATGGCCATTATAACCAGTTGCGCACAGAGCTTATTTCTTATAACCTCAAATTTCTGGTGCTCTAACACTAAGCCGCTCAAGGCCTGAACATTTCCTCTTAAATCACCGGCCACTGCAACCTAAAGCGATGCTTAAAGGGCCCCTCACCAGGTTTGACAATTTTTGAGCTGACGAGCGCAATTTATACACTGGGCGTTCACGATCACGTCTGCCAAAATTTGCAACGCTACGCGCCGCAGAAATGGTCAAATTTCAAGCTGAACGCTGCTTGCCCTTCTTCTCGTGGCCGCGGGCCCAGAGAATGAGGGGATGACGTACATGAGAGAATGGCCCTACGTAGATTGGTAGTGCTGTGACGTACGGTCCTTTACGTAGACGACTGTGCTCTGACGTCGCCAACAGTAGCAGCGTGACACTGCGATAAATATTCGACACAAACGTGTAGTTTGTGTAATTTGTTTGCTTAAATAGATGAATAAACTTGAGAGTAATAATAAAACACACAACGGAATGTGTGCGTTGTCTTTTTCTATTTTTACTGCGAATCGCAGGCGAGATTCGAGACTAAAGGCTGTTTCACATGCCGCGATTGCAGCGAGAAATCGCTCGTGTTTCGCTCTATTCGCTCTGTTCGCAACCGCCGCTAATGGCGGTTTCGTTTCACATGGACCGCGAATGGTCTGCGATTTTTTGCTCTGCGACTGGCGCGGTGCGCAAAGTTGCTTGCTGCCGTTGTTCGTGGCAGACACGGCATAATTTTCGAATGTAATGTAACAATCTGTGTGTTATAATATTCTTAAATTTTCATCACCGGGGTAGCGAAGAGAACGCCTGTCTTGTCATTTAAAAACACTTTACAATCTAAATTCACTTGAAAAATACGCAACAACGGCCATAAACCAAAACAAACTCGTTGGCAGCATTTCGACGGCTCCGCCGGGTCGGCACAATTTCGACGGGTCTCGACTGGAAAATCGCTCCGCCGCTGCGAACAGAGCGAAAAAATTTCCAACATGTTGGTCGCTCGCCGCTGACCGCTGCGGGCGAGAGCGATCGGGGCGGCCTTTTTTTTTCGCTGCGAGCGAATTCGCAGCCTGAAAATCGCTCTGTTTTGTGTCATGTGAAACGGCCTTAATCCGTGGACTAATCTACCTCCGTTTCGCACGCGTTCGTGTTCTCGCGCTTTGCGCATCGTGCAGACGCTACCCCTTACAACGAAACTAATTTTCCACCGCGTTCCAGCGCTCATTAGGCTCATTTATTCTCCCGCGTCTAACTAGATGTTCATGCGGTACACCGCTAGTCTCGCGTCCGTACGACTGAGGCTGTGTTCCAATTCTGGACAGCATCGTAGACAGTCTACGCTGACAGCTTAGAAGACAGCCATCGAGGTCATGTGGTCAGACAATGGAACGCGTCTAGAAGACGTCTACGCGACGTGACGCCACCTCGCGTCGAGAAGAGAAAGCTAAGAAAAACAAACGTAAATGTTCTTTCTTTAGCCTCTTTCGTGTTCAAACCTATGAAAAAATTAACGTAGCTTACATTGAGCGCCTGGAAACGCGCCTACTGGTGCACAGACGACCATACCGGCGAGATCCGAGCTACGTCAGCATTGCGCTGAGCCGCCATCTTGTTTGGACAGCAAAGTAGCCTGGCTCGTTTTTGTGTCTTTCTCGAAGCTGTCTATTTTGCCGGCTACGTGAGAATTGGAATGGGACTTAAGATGGCCGCTGTCCACTTAGCTGTCTATTTAGCCGTCTACGGTGAGTATTGGAACACACCCTGAGCTTTCGGGCTCAGTAATAGGTTGGAAGCCAAGTGATCGGCGAGGCCGCATTCGGCATAACTTGCAGAGACGAAGCGCAAAGAACGCCGCCACAACACCGCTCGCGTCTCGGGGGCTCGGGCTGGTTCGGGCACGTCATGCGCTCGTGACATTGAGTGCGCATGACGTGCTCATGCGTAGGCGTTTTGTGATCCTCCTGCTCGCGTGCCGAAGAGGGCAGGGAAGGGATATGGCTTGCCAAGGCTACACGGGGCGAGCGGCAAGGGTTTGCAGCTCGCCTCCTCGCATCATGGTTTCGCGCCGCTAGAAATTATTGTTTTTCTGGGCTTCTAACGGACCGATTAGAAAAATTCTTGTGGCATAATGCTCCTTATTGGGCTCGCAACAACTTACAATGTCTAACTAAAATTCGATATGTCACCTGGTGAGGGGCCCTTTAAAGAGAAAGGAGCTTCGACGGCGCGGAGGAATGCGGGCCTAAGGAATACGTCCGCCGCCTTCTGATCCAAAATTAGGTAATTCATTAGTTAAGTATGCGTGGAGACGTATCACTAAAACCTACGGTGTCACGGCGAGCTCTGGCTTACTTACGTATACTAAAAAGAAAGAAAGAAAGAAAGAAAGAAAGAAAGAAAGAAAGAAAGAAAGAAAGAAAGAAAGAAAGAAAGAAAGAAAGAAAGAAAGAAAGAAAGAAAGAAAGAAAGAAAGAAAGAAAGAAAGAAAGAAAGAAGCATTGAAAAAGGATGATCTAATTACAGCTCCTTGTGTCTTGTTCTTTAATATTTCGACAAACAACGCATCCACAGTTTAATGCAACGAGCGTAACTGCGAGGACTACAGAATATTTACTCTCTCAGTCGCTATGCTGCATCAGACCTTTTCACAACTGCAAAAGATATCCCGCGCGATCGAATATATACTTGGCGAGCCGAGTGCAAGCCTGAACCTGAACAAACCAGGCGAGCAGAGCTGAACAAGGGGAATATACATAAATACACGTCGCGGGTGAAGAAGAGGCGCAATTTCGCGGTGCACTTACTGGCGTTTGCGTGTGCGCCAACCGTGTAAGAGCTTGTGATTGACGGCGGTTATCATTAAGTGCACGTTAATAAGTTCGGCGGAATGGCACGCTTGGATGAAACGTTGTTGCGAAAGAAAGCGGCGCTGCCTTCCTATACCATTATATTCCCAAACTTTCAGTTAGGTTGGCTGCGGTCTTGGAAGCTGCAGGGCACTGCGGAACGAGATGAAGACAAATTTAACAGTCTATGACGTCGAAAACTAACGCAAGGGTAACATGCATGCTTCGCGTAAACACACAGAAGAGCGCGAAAACAATTCCCTGTCGAGAAAAAAACAAAAACAAAACAATACCGCTAACTCATCGTTATTTCTGCAAGCGAAGAATACATAAGGAAAAATGAATTACGGCAGCTTCGCAAAAGTTGGTGCTATAAGCCTGAAGGAAGAGCGGAGTTGGGTGGACTTTTTTTTTTTCATTTTTCTCTTTCTTTCTTTTCTTTCTCTGTTTCTTGTACGTCTATTTTGTATCTGTTTCTTCATATTTTTTTTTCTTTCTCACTCTATGTATTTCTTCTCTTTCTCGTCCTTTCTTACCTTTCTTTCTCTCGCTCTCTATTTATCGAAGCTCTTTCTTTCCATCTTTCTCTTTCTCTGGTTCTTCCTCTATGTCTATGTTTTTCTGTCTTTTTATCTTTTCATGCTTTCTTCCCTTTATTTATCTCTTTTTCTCTTCCTCTTTCTCTCTCTCTCTCTCTCTTTCATGTGTTCGTTTCTTTTGACACTCGCACCTGCTGTACACGCTAGTGGGGCTTGCCCAATCCCTGTGGCGCATACCCACCTGAGGAGTTTTGCACGACGGAGCACCAGTTACCGAGAGCTTAAACTTAACAGCTTCACTGCAAAGAGAATGAAGAGCGCGCGTACCGGTTCATGATGATGACAGCTTTTTTAACGACGGAGCACAAGTTACCTTGCAGTTAAAAAGAAGACGCCACGTTATCTGAAGTGACCCGTAATTAGTTAAAAGTGAATAAATGTCAGCTATTTATTCTTGAACCGACTCTCATGGGCGTCAATGAAGATAAGTGTTTCGAGAATACAGATAATGCAAAAACTGAACTCCGGATTCAGACCATTAATAAGGCTCGTTCGTGCTCCGATGGTGCTCCTAACTTACGGATACGGTCTATCTCAATAATGCAAGGCGAGCGATCTCAATGCGGTTCACGCACGATGTATAATTCCTGCGGGTCTATTCGTCATTCTGTCACGATATAGATACATGAGACAGCGCACACACGAAGCACTGGGTAACAGCAGGTCGTTATAAGCGCTCTTGGCAACAGCCGCAGGTCTAAGCAAATATTGTGAAGACCTTAGGTGCTTGCGCTAAGCGACCTCCTCGTTCACTATCTACGACACCCTCAACGACACACCCTGCCCGCTTTACGTAACGAGGTACACCGGTCACCGCTACAGATGTTACACAATATCGCTACCATCCAAAGACCATTACACAAGTGGATGAAGAGCCGAGTGACCTTCAATAAGCGACCTGCCACCTCCATCTGTACTCAGGTATAATTCCGTGCAGTACAGATTAAGCTTGCTTCAGCCTAAACCAAGTAAAGAAACAGAAGGTTCTTCCACAGTCCAAATCTAATCCCGCCTAGAGAACGGTAGCTTCGCGTAACGAACAGCGGATGCAGGATGGCAGAGACCTCTTAGGTTAGGTTAGGTTAGGTTTGGTTATCTTGATTTACCTGGAACACGCAGTCCGCTGTCGTTACGGATTGAACCGAAACGAGCTCCGCAGCGTTCACTGCATTGCACGGCGTCGGTGCGACGAAGTATACGATTCAGCTCGCCCACGTACCACCAACGCTGCCATGCAGTGTTCCGTTTTCAACTGCAACCTTTATCCTTCGCGAAGGTTAAAGCGCGCCGAAGAAGTTAGGCCCTGAGGCGCGCTAAACCAACGGCAGAGGTTTCTGGGTCTCCCTCCCACTTGGCCGCGCCAATATACGTTCGGCTAAACTGTTTATCTCCGGAAGAGAGAAAGGAAAATGGGTCCGTGCGCTTCAACGAAACTCCCGTGGACAAACAAACTCTCGAGCAGACAGACGAAACAACATGACAGGCAGCAGAAGCCACTGTGGCAGCGGCGACGGCGGCCATCATCAAACAATGACAAACGGCACTAAGCGATGGATGGATACATCGGCGATGACAGAAAAACAGTTGGGCAATAATTGCCCGCGCACTGAGGCGCAGCGGAGACGTTTATTTGTTCCCGATCGGCGGACCTTTCTTCAAAAGACCACGAAGACCTCGCGCAAAGGAGAATGGAGGAGACGACAGTCCATTTGGTGCTTTCCTTGGCAAAATATTTTCCTTTCTTTCCGAGCGATAACGACGGGCAAGACGTTATAAATGCGGTCGCTTTGACTGCCCCGCCGTACCGGAGCTGCTGATGCAAGACAAGAGCAGTTGAATAGAGAGCGCCTCGGCGACGGTGCGGAGAGAAAATAGACAGCACTATTGACTATATAACTCAGTCCTAACTATATCAGGTATTGTGACTCACTGAATAGAGAATGAATGAAGGTAACCTTAACATAACAGGGCTGAGCTAGTTGTCAGGTATTTGTGTTAAAAAACTGTGCGTACAAACGCGGACACAAAAGAGAAGTCAAGACGCCACAAACGCCATGCGTCCGTGTTTGCCCGCCCAAATACCTACCACTTTATCTCAGCTCTCTGTTATTTTAAGTTCCGGCGTTTGCGGTGTCTGGACTTCTCTCTTGTGTCTGTGTTTGCACGCCCAGTCCTTTAACATAAAAAAAAGGCAATCTTTCTGTTATAACATCAGACCATGCGAGTAGTATGCAAGAAAATACGGCAGTTCGGCCAGAAATCGCCTTACCCTTTGCAGAACGAGGGAAAAAGAGACCCAACGAAGACGCTGTCCTCAAAATGTATCAAATGCAAGCTTATTAAAGGACCCTAAGTATTAAAACTCGTTCAGTTTATAGAGAGAACGTATTCTTTCGAAACGGGCTTTTATTAACTTCGTGGTAAGAGGTTGTTCTCGAGAAGTAAAAACGAAGACTGAATTTTGACTTAATTTTCTATTTTATACAGAACTTCTCGCGAAACCTCAGCGGCGGTTGTCAAAGTGATCTCACAAATTTTAAAGTGTATTCTCGTATACGCGCGGTGTTGCGCAGCACCAGTAAAACTTCGAGAAGAGTTGCCCGTTCAGTACTTGGCTACCTTAGAATGAATTACATTCCAGTCGCTTTTCACCGGAAAATAAAATTTGTTACGCAACAGTATCAGAGTAATCGGCAAAGTCAATATCTATGACGTCACGGCGAGGCGGTGCAGGAGCTTCAAGGCGGCGTCACCCCCAGTATTTCGTTACGAGTCTCTTCTGCCATACTACACCTACATAAAGAATGGGGGGGTGGGGGGGGGGGGGCTTAGAGAGAATAAGCTTGCTCAAACAAGCTAATTCCATGAAGAACGTTACTGAGGCCGCGACTAAGGAAAGCAGTTACTGCACCGACAAAAGCAAACACCCTTGTCGAAAGGGTAACGTACATCCTCCTCCACATTCCAGCGGCATTCGTTGTTCAACTGATTCTCGTCACTTCAATCCTCCATCCTCCCCAGAACCTCTGCCGTGCGTATGTATTGCTAGCCACACGAACACCGCCTACCGTCCTAAATAAAGACGCACGACAAGCGAGCCGTTACAATTATTTTCATTTAATAGATGACGGTGCCCGGTGGGCTGTTTCGCAACATTATGATATAGAAGGACTTCTCTCGGCAACGAGGCAAGAATATAGTGGAAACTGATAAATAAGTTTGGGGAGGGGGTGTTGAGGGTCGTATGAAGGACAAAGGGAAGGGGTCGAGCGGCTTTCAGTCGCGCAGCAACACTGCGCGAAAACCGTAATGCTGTCGGTGGGCTATATAGAAGAAGAGGGTCGGTGAAAAATGTACGAGGGAGAAGGAGGAGGAGGGGGGGGGGAGAGTGAGGGGACGCTCGAGAACGTCGCAGAGGCACGCGCGCGTCGCCGAAAAGAACCCGCGGCCCCCTTGCGTCTGTATCTGATCGGGTTAATAAGGCAGGACACGGCTCCGATCGAAGCCACTTGGCCGACGGCGGCGGCCTGGGGCCGAGCTCCTTTCCGGCCATTACGAAAGGCACGACGGAGACTACGCGGTTGCACCACGCTCCGCGCAGGTGGACGCCGCACGCAGTTTGGCGGATCACACACAGACGCATGCACGCCCGCAGTTTTACGTGGTTTCACGTTCGTCTCGCTCGCCGCCACGGACTTCATCCGGCGACCCTTTCTCGGTGCGCTAAACAATAGGCCCACTTATACTCTCTAGCGAGAGCAAAGGCCGCACGAAATTGGGAGGCCACGTCCAGGAATCTGGGTCGTGCGGGTAACGAGGCACCCCAAATGTCGAACCGAAGTGCAAGACTGAAAAAGCGGTTGCTACTGCGTATAACGACGAGCGCGACTTATACGGAAAATTGGGACGTGCCTATTGTATGTACTATACGTTGGCGACACGCCTCGACAACCGGTGCACGTCTTTTAAATTTAGCGGCCGTTTGCTTCTGACACAGCGTGAACGGGGTGGTGGGGAGAGAAACGCGGGGGCCGGGCGCCCTTAACGAGCGTGCGATATGCACCGCTACGACGACACACATTGCAACAGCCGCCTTGTGTAACGCCCAGTTAGTCCGACTGAAGAAAGACGATGAACGAGAGCTGGAACGATGCTAGCGCCCGACAAGGATCGAACGCACTACCGCCTAGCGAAGCAGACAGCCGTGTAGAGTGTAGATGGAATTTCCGTCCGTCAATCACACGGTCAGCCTGTCTAACCAATAAACTGTAGCTCGATCGTTCGCAAATGTCTAACTCTTTGTGGATACAGGATTGAAGGCGGACACAGCCGTAGCCGCGTTGGCGGCGCAAGCCCGGTATTCAGTTTCCACGAGGCATTTTCAAAGGAGAGGGCGAGCACCTCCTTTCTGAACTGTGGCACTGCAGAGTACACAGGCTGACGCAAGCTGACGTTGCTGCTTCGGCAGTGCCTTTTTGAGGTGTCACGCATATTTACCAGAGCCAATAGGGGAATATCGCGGCACCCAGGGAGCCTTCGTTGAAAAGGCGTATACACATATGACCATATATAGTGCAAGTGCGGTTTCACTGGCTGCCAGCCAGTTCAGGCTGCTGAGAAATTCAACGTTTCCTCGAATTTCGTGGTCCGTAAACTCATGGACAATTGCAATACGAACGAGTTAAGTAAAACGCGTTTCTTCGTTCACGTTTCCGCCAGCACGCGTGATGTCAGCATGGTTGCGGTTTGCACGCTTATTTTGAGGCGTAAACAATCTCTGGAAAGCACTTTAATTAGCGGTCCGAGATAGTAATACTCTCGAATTACCACTCCCGAAACCTGTTCTCCCACGTAATTTCTTCGCGATTCATTCTTCCACGACTATACACGCAGACAAAGCGTCACAAGTAAGAGGCTCTGCCAGCTGTGTTTCTCAAGGAAAAGGAAGAACGCGCCGCGGCGTATACGAGAACCACGGACTGCCTGTCCATCGACAATGGAAGAACCTCCTTTCTTTCCCCGGCGACCGGCAACCGCAGTATTATATACGACCGAGTCGAGGGCAGCAATTAGCCGCGTCCCACTTTGGGGGCGGGGAGGGGGGGAGGGGGGGGGGGCAGGCCCCTTTTCTAGCTTCCGCTTAGAGCTTTCCGCGTGCGGGAGAAGCGAAATGCGAACCGAAGCGAACGAGAGATCAGGGGCCAGATTTCTCCCGTTTCGCTACTCTCGGAGTCCCGCCGCGTCACGACCGCACAAGGCAAGCGGAAAGAGGTAAAACTTGCTCACAAAACCAAGTACGCCGTGCCCTGTCGCATCAGAAACGAAACCACATGTCAACGTAGTTCGATAGGTCAGCTGTACACCCGTCGTAGGAATCAAACACTTTTGCTGCTACTTTAATAACATTAACCTCGGTTTTACGTGATAAAACCACGACACGATTATGAGGCACGCCGTAGTGGAGGGCTCCGGAATTTTCACCACCTGGTGCTCTTTAACTTGCAATTACACCACACAGTACAATGGCCTGTAGCATTTCGCCTCCATAAAAATGCGGCCGCCGCGGCCGGGATCGAACCCGCGACCTGTGGGTCAGTAGCCGAGCTCCGTGACCACTATACCACCGACACTATACCACAATAGGAGGGAAGTTGCGGTACCAGTTGCGACATACGAGGATGCCGAATTTCGCTTCTCAAAAAGCATTCGCTTTCCTTGAACCATGCACAGCTCGGGTCACTAAAGGCGTAAAAATTAGGGCATTCGGGTCAATTTCGACTGCGCGAGGGTCTTTAACCTGCACTTAATTAAGCACGGTGCACCGCGTGGAAACTAGCAAAATGTAGTAATGCACAATGAGATTGCGTGTACATGCACAATAACGAGAAGGGAGCACAATAGAATTGTAGCAGGTCTCTCACGTTGCTGCACTGTCAAGCCACATGAAAGGACCTATCTTGCGTTTAATCGTTCCTACATTACGCTCGTCATACAGACCAGTCTCACAGACACTGTTCCCTAACTGCTTCGCAATTACGAGGAAATTATCCTTCTCCGGCTTGGAAAAAAAAAAGTGTCGCGCACTGTCAACACCTTGGCAGTGTCACCGCAAGCATACTGAAAGCTGGGACACCCGACCGACGCAAGTGCTCCCCGTCCTACAATTAAGAACCCACGCTGGCACGTACAGAGACGTAAAAAAAAAAAAAAACTGCATTCACCGAGCACTCGCCCAGCAAATCACTACTCCTTGCAGGGCTTCGAAGGCTTCGATGCAAGGCAGTTCATCCGAGACGAGACCAGCCTGTTCCGTGTCTCGGATAAAGGTGTGCTCGCCAGCTGCTAATACTTCCGTGCTTCTTCCACCCATCCGGCCCAGCGGCACTGGAGGATTAACGGTGGACGACGTAAAAGTCTTTCATCCGGTGCCCGCTTCCGATTGGCTGCATTCATAGAGTTTCTTACAATAATACCTAGAGGGGAATCTGGCGCTAGTGTCTGTCTACGCGGGCTCCTTGAGACGCGCTTCAACCACCATGGGAATGATGGGAAGTACAGGCTTCGGATTTGCTTCGGATGGATTAGGTTCTTGAGATTCGCGACGCTTGTTTGCCGAGAGTAAAACAAAGTGATATGAAGTTAATTCCAATTAAAACTTGCTTAATTCTTTTGTATGTAAAACTTATTGCAAAAAGTTTGCGTGACCGTGAGGTGGAACTGAAACCTGAACAAATTCAACCACCAGGGTATGCATTACTCTGCAACTGTGTTCCAGATTTGGCATCACCAAATAATGAATTATTTTTGTACAACACTTGAAAAGAAACACACTTGTTTTTCCTTTCGAAAGTACGCATTATCTATTTATGGAAATAACAGTACTGTATTGAGTGAGAAACACTTAACGTATCGTCTGCTACGATGCCAGGTGCGTCTGTTAAGTGGTCTGCCTCCAACGCATCTCTCGTTTTGTTGTGAAGTCGAGTCAAAGGAGCGCGACGGTGCGTCTACTTAGCTTCGCCGTCGTTTTGCAGCTGATTTGTACGAGTTTTGGTAAGACGCGCTTATCAAACAAACGTGAACTCGATGCAGTTTGCTGCACTGAAATGGGACGCTACATCTGTGCGCAGCGGTGAGTGCATGACCACGGCCGTGGCATGACGCTTTGCTAAAACTGTCAAATACATCCTGTAAAGCTGCAGCGTCGCAGCAAACCAAGAGATCTAGCGGTCTTCAGCCTCTTTGAACAACAAAGACGCTGCTTGAATGCTTTGAAACGCAGCCCACTACCCACGCCTCGCGAAGAACGAAACAAACTGTAGATCCGTAGACAGTTCGCTAGCTAACGCTATCCAATCCGAAGCCTGTACTTCCCATGATTCCCATGGTGGTTGAACGATCGCAGCGCCAGTTTCCTCCCTAGGGTATTGTATGAAACTCTATGGCTGCATTCGAACCCGCGCACAGTGTTGGCTAAGCCCAGGGGTGGGGTATAGGAGTAGGGCAGTCATCGAGCCGTTTGTAGCGCGAGGCTACGAAAGAAACCCCTACGGATTTCTCAGGAAGAAAGCTTCCCCAGTGACTAAGAGTTCGTCCTGCAGTCTGATATCCCAACCCAGAACAGACGCCTTTCCGGGCAGGGCGGTCGACTAGGCTGAGCCAAACAATAAGCTTGGAGATCACAGCGCGAGGGTGATTTGATAACTGGAGCCTTCCAGCATCCTGCAGGCTGAACAAGGACTTCCGTATGGAAGCCGAAGCATCGTTTCTTTTAAAACATTTATTTGGTCTGTGGTTGCCTTTTATTCAGTAGAAAACTTTATATACAGAGCGCGGGTCACACTAAATTGCTTGGCGGGGTTGCGCCTATAGCAACTACAAATGCAAATAACTTGCTAGCATGCTCAAGATACCACTCGAAATAACAGTGGTAGCTTAAATATGGTTTGCAAGCATGATCAGTCCTCTGTTTGTCCAAAAGACCGCAAGAACAGCGTCTTGGCGCATGCTCGGCGCAAAATCTTGGGACTTTTGCAAAAATGTAGCAGAACGTAGCAGGTTTCACCTCTTCGCGCAGTTTGGCGCAATTGCGCAGCTATCACATCACTGATTCGTTTCCCTGTCGGATATTTTAACGTGTCTTAAGGCCAAACCCCATATACGCGAAAATGCACGCAACAGCGACGAGCGACGCGACGTAGATTGTCTTCGCGCAAGCGGTCGCTTGGATGGGCAAACCCCATTCACGCGACGGCTTCAGCGAGCGATCTCCACTGTTGCTGGCATGAGGGTGTTTACTCGTGCCAAAAGTAGCCCGTAGTCAGCGGTATGCAATGTAAAATACTATGTTTTGTTGCTTAATGGTACATAAAGTGTTTATCATTGTCTTGCAGCATTTTTTTCGATCCCATCACTGCTGCTACGTGCCGCCAAGCCGCGTCACAGACGGCGCGGGACTTGTAGTTCCTGTACCTGAGGGCACGTTCGCGTTAAACAACGTCACCGTAGCGCTCGTCGCCGTTGGCCATGTTGATGAACGTTTTTGTTGATGCGCGTCGATAAGAAAGCGGCGACAATCAGCAGTACGTCACTGATGCATCTTGTTCTGGTGTTTTGCTATTGGCTGCTTGAGCACAGCACTTCCGGGCGACGAGCGACGGATTCCAAATCTGAAAAACCGAGCGATCGCGCGAAATCGACCACGCGACACGTCGCGCGAACGGCTTGTTTCGTCGCTCATAGCATCGCTCGTCGCTGTCGCGTGCATTTTCGCGCATATGGGGTTTGGGCTTTACTCCTATCAGCCGCTGACCAATTAAACAGGAGCACCAACACATCAGTGTCCAGACCCGCAGTCGGCGTGCATGCGGCAACGCCTAGTACCGCGGCAACGCATACAAGGGAAGCGCGGTATAGGAGCAGGAGTACTCACCGGTCATGGACTCCCTCTTGGCCTTGGCCGTGGCCTTGGCCCCCGCGACGGCGGTGGAGGCGTGCTCGCCGGCCACGTGCGCGTCGACGGTCAGCTCGTGGGCGCCGCTGGCCGGCAGCAGGGAACAGGCGCCCAGCTGCTCGCTCAGCGTCTCCACCTTCTCCTTCACTGCACGGAACAACAACAACAAAAAAAGAAATGATGGGAGATGTCGACATCGCCACGCGTGCACGTAACTTACGAGGCCGCCGCGAAGTGTGCGCGAGGAAGGCCGACGCTGCTGGTATAGTATACACCAGGAAGCATTAAAATAAAGAATCCTGGAGTGGAAGCACTCGCAACGCCACTACCCGCAAAGGTGCACGAAGCATCTGCTTGCCCCTGCTTTGTCTCACAAACATGGGCTGGAACCTACTTAGAGATTAAAGGGACACCAAAGAGAAACAATGAATCTGTTTACATCGATAAATTGTGCTCTGAGAACTCTAATGTCGTTAATTTTGCCATCATAGGTAAGTTCAAAGTTTCATTTTTAAATTTCGCGCCGAAATATCCCCGCGTGACGTCAAGGATGTAAAAGTGTATTTATCGTATTTTGGCGCCATTGGCTCAACAAAATTACCCCAAACTTAAGTCTGTTAAGTCCATGGCCCCCTCATAGGACAATGCACTTCATTTTTACCGATTAGGAACTACGTAGTCCCTATATATAGGCGCCGTCAAAACATGTGACGTCATAGCGAATGGTGCGGAAACTTCAAGGTGGCGTCGCCACCCACATTTTGTTTTTGCGTGTTTTCTCGCTTACTAAGCGTCTTCTTGCAGCAAGCGTGGTGCTTTTGGTATGTGAAAGAGTATACTTTACTAATATGAGAAAATCGTTTTGCTCTTTAGTGTCCCTTTAAGTGTTCTTGCTCTGCTAATGTAAACGTTAGGTTAATTACAAAATAAGAGATCGTTGTTCCTGATGGAAGTAACTTATCGAGATGAATACTGATGGTGTGATCTCTATCGAAATTGTCATCTATTTAGAAGTTTCTTAAGGAAACTAAATAAGGCAGAAGAAGACAAGACCGCGTGTCGAAACGCTGGCCCGAGCGACACACCTCGTTCAAGATTCAAGGACACGAGTGATGCAAAGGCACACGTCGAGCACTATCTGTCCGGAAAAAACTACCCACATTAGATTCCTTGGGCGTGTGAGGAAAACGCTGCTTTTCCTTCGATTCTGATTTTTTCTGAAATTTCTGATGTTTCTGAAACAGATTCTGATTCTACAAGATTGCTATGGCACAGATAAGATCACCTCTCAGTATTCATCTCATTTACAAGCTTCTCAAGTGACTTATCCACTGGAAATACGTACTTTATGCCAGACTTGGCGAAACCTGATGTATATATACGCCTCAATTTGTTTTGAAATCGCAGGCATGATCGGTATTAAATACCACTCCATTCGAGCCCTCCACATACGAACATACGAACACCTCAATTAGCAACAACGCGAATTTCATTTGAACCTCACTTGACTTACGGGCAGTGCTGAAAGAAAAAAAAAAGATACATAGCTGACTTTTCTAGGCCACTACGGGTTGCTTGCTCACAAAATTGTTTTATTTGGTCCTGCGTCACACTCACCTGACGAGTTTTCGCCAGACATCTGACTGCAGTTCATCTTATAAACATATACATTCCCGTGAACGGTGGAAAAAAAACCGTATATATGTATGTACACATTTTTCGCCTCCTAACACAGCTTGTATATTGAGCTGTACGTCAAGCGGCCTGTGCCTCAGCGGCAGGTGACTTATTCACAAAGCCGCTGTTGGGCTGTGGAACTTTATGCTCTCCTTATTTCTTTCTTGTGTTTTCATTTATCGCGACGCATTAAGGATCTCATAACGTATTGATAAAAGAGAGGTACAGCAGAAAGAGGAGGAGGGTAATCACAACAAAAGACTGCGCGCGCTCTCCGCCATGTAGGATACATGCCACGACCGACATCTGAATAATAAGAACGTTTTCCCTTCCCACCCTCACTTAGCACGGCATGCGACACGAACGTACAAAAAATTGCCTTCATTATGCATACCGCACGAGTGCGAGAGTGCACGCACATGCGCAGTTTAACACGATAAGCGGAAATAATTAAGTATCTGGGTTACAAGGACAGGAATCGATTACGTCCTGCGCGTGCATCGAAGAGGAAAAACTCGACGCGTGAATAATACACCGCCCCTGCAGCAGCCAAGGACTCTCTCTGGACTTTTTGGAGGTGCGGTGGCGGGTGTCACGTGCGCGTGTGTGCGCGTACACACACACACACACACACACACACACACACACACACACACACACACACACACACACACACACACACACACACACACACACACACACACACACACACACACACACACACACACACACACACACACACGCGCGCGCGCGCGCGCGCACTGCGGAGACTGTAGTACAAAACAACGGGAGAAGATATGCTATCGAATCGAAAAATGGGTGTCACTGCTGCAGGCACGATCGAGACGAAAAAATAAACAGGCGTGGTGGGGCTCATCGCACTTTGAACACCTCTCATTGGCCCTGAATATTTCATGGGATCGCGGCAAAAGGCCCTGCACTAATATTTCTGGCGCTTCAATGCGCCTTTTGTCTATACATATACTGCCACTGCGGCAGCTATGTAACGTCGAAACACCTGCGTTTCTTCGCAGTACCTACTCGACGAAATACCGACGGCATCGCTTCGCACACATAATCCACGACAAGTGATAAACTATATCGACGCGACACGCACCTGTTCTAAAGCAAAGTATAAACTCTCGAACCTGACCTACATCCAACGCGGAGAGAGAGAAAGAGGGAGAGACGAACCCTTGGCGTTGGGTCCGCGATTCGCACGCACTGTGTGCACAGCTGAATTCAATATGTGGGGTGGGCGGCACTGCGCGTGGAGCTATACCGCAAGCGAAAGGCACTTCGCTCTGCACGATAGCGAGCGCAAATACAGCCATAATACAAGGTATGTGCCAGCCAGGGCTGGGCAAAGCTACTTTGGAATTGTATCGCGATACGATACAAGATACTCAGGCAAGAAGTATTTGAGATACAGATACATGATACCACAACGTTGATTGTATCCGATACGATACATTCCAATTGTATCTTAAGATACTTCGATACATTTGGAAATTTGTTATTATATATCTGTAGATACGGTAATGTAGCACTTATGTCGGTTGCACAAAAATGTTCGTTTGAGAATTTATTAACTGCGACCAATTTTGTTTGATCTGAATGAAAGGTCTGTTAGTACTTCAAAGGTTTTGTATTTTTTGCGCAAAGTATATCATTAATTCCAGCAGGCCGGCAGCCAGCCTAGGGCCCGGGTCCCTCCCCCCGCCCCTCCGAAATTTTGGTGAAGTAGGTGTTTTTACCAAAAATAAATAATGGAAATAGGTGTTTTCTCAACTAGTCAAGGTTTTCAGCAAATGCCCCCTACCCCCGAAAAAAATTCCTGGCTACGGGCCTACATTCCGGAACAACTTATTGGGGTTACTTTAGCTGCTTATCATGACAGCTCTTTATACACTTCGCTGATAGTGGTTTTTGCTTGTCGCTTTCGTAATTGGGTGGAGTCGCTGCTCTGCTTGCCGACCAGCTGGCGGGTTGCCATCTAATCACAAGAACTACAATAAGAAGCGTCCGCAAGCAGGTGCAAATACCGCTGTGGAGGTATACCTTGCCCGTTAACGTATCACGGTTTTTGCAATACCCGATCACCGGACAGGTAACATCAGCAACAGTGCTAGTCGCTTCGATGGAGGCGAAAATGTTTGAGGCCCGTGTACTCAGATTTAGGTGCGCGTTAAAGAACCTCAGGTGGTCAAAATTTCCGGAGCCCCCCACTACGGCGTCTCCCATAATGATATCTTGGTTTTGGGACGTCAAACCCCAGATATTATTATTAACGCTAGTAGCGACATTCTTTGCGACTCATCGTGTTTACGTAGAGGACATAAAACTGCAATGACTTTTATATTCTACATATCTGCCGGCGTAAAGCTTTCGTTAGCGACGTACTCAGTAATGTGCGATCGTTTAACGATTTTTCTTCTATGAGAGGACATCTGCAGCCAAGAAAACCTGTTACGTGTCAGACGTATTCTGTAGTTGCCCAAATCCGCCGCAGGACACCGCTGCTATTCACAGTATATTGCCATTTAGAGCTCCAATTATTGGTGATTAGCGAAGACTAAAAAAGAAAAACAAATGTAACTACGTAAATAGAAAAGCGGTTCCGTATCAAACACAGCCAATAAGTATAGAAGCACGATACAGGAGACACCTCGAAGAGCTAATAATAATTGTTGGGTTTGTGTCCCAGAACCACGATATGATTATGAGGGACGCTGAAGTAGAGGGCTCGGGAAATTTCGACCACGTGGTGTCCTTAAGCTTAAATATAAGCACACGGGCATCGAAACGCGGCCGCCACGACCTACGGGTCAGCATTCACGCACCATAACCACCACCGCGGCGGGTAACCCCTAATAGCTATGACAATCAGGCATTTACGTTAAGACCACAGAAAATTCAGTGCCGATGTACAATAGCGTAAACCGTCTCATTGACACGCTCATTAGACAAACGGAGCATTTTGTATAACAATGTTTCTCCAATCCCCTTGCTAACAGCTTTGAGATGGCTCCTAATAATTTACGTTGTTATGAAAACTCGATTTCGCTATTTTACTAAGCAGTAAGCGGAATTTTTGTTACTGTATACTCCAAGCACGCGCAGATTATTACATATTTGTTCTCAACGTCGCCTGGACATAACAGTAAACTCAAGTAAATATAAGTATTTGAACAGTAGCAGGAATGATGCAGACAGCTAAAAGTAAGAATAAAGCAGAGCTTACCTTGCCGGCACGTTAAAGAAATATTGCCGCAAGCAGACCCGAAAAAAGCAATCAGAGACATAGGTAATGTATGGGATGGAAAATGACAATTTAGAAAGAACTTAATTCAATCGAATTAATATTTTTAGAACTCATTGAGTAAAAGAAAGAGAGACGTATGCCAAGGTAGCTTCTGTTAAGTGAATGCTTGTTGTGTTAGATCCAGAATCGGTACCGGTGGTGCTATAGCTGTTAGAATTTCGTCTGCATATAAGCCAATCTCATTGCATCTAAGTCGAACTTGCACTGACGAGTTCCTTGAAATACCCGATGTGTGGAATCCACGAGACGCAAACAAACCCCTTTTCTTGCATTCTTCAGACATCGCAATGAAGCACAACGCAAGAGAAACTTCGATAACGACGCTACAGCGGCATCAGAATTTGTGCAAAAGACACCACATGCATTGGAGTACGCGGCACGGGACAGTGGCAAAGAGCCGAGTCTCATAGCGCTGACAAAACTAAAAAGAAAAAAGAAACTAAAAAACAAAGGTTGTCTGAGCGTAGAAGTTCGCGTGTTTGTCTGTCGAGACGGTGCGATCGCAGTATCTTGTATCTTAACATACACAATACATTCTTCAACGTATCGGAAATATAGATACTGATACACGTCTTGCGAGACGTATCGCGATACAGATACACATACCTGCCAAGTTTGGAGAAACGGAATCCGGGAGATTTACTCAACGGGGGGGACAAAGTATGCCGACCGCGGGGGGGGGGGGGGTACTGCGATTGCAATTATACGGACATTAGGCTGTTTTAGAATAGCGTGCGCAAAGCTTTGCGTTGGCTTCTCGCGCAACTGCGCAAGCGTCGTGGGCTAACCGCTTGCGGGCTCCCGTTAAGTGACGGAAATAGCGGGCCGCAAACGCTAACGCTAACTTAGCGTACGCTATTCTAAAACTGCCCACTGTCAGCGGGATTTTGCGGTCGCCGCTGATCTGTACAGAGTCCAAACCGATAACATCGCTTACGCATCGTCTGTTTCACGTGCGAGTAAAAGCGCGCTAGCGCTAGGGACGAACGACGAACGCGGTTGAAGTAGAGATGAAACGACCCGGCCGTCACCGTCGCGCGAAGGGCACATGCGATAACATCGCTCCGCGTGCGAGGCCTGTCGTCGCTTGCTTACCAGTTATTTCGTCGGGCAAGGGACCATAAGGGGCGCCGTTGAGACGGGGACGGTCGCGAGCGCTGGCGAACGCGCTATCTCGACAGACATCGGTAACGGCTACCCTTTTAAGTGTTGGGCTCTCCACTTAAAGCAGTAGTGACACAAAATTCTGAAGGCGAGATAACTTGTGGGATAGATTTGTGTGTACAAAAAGGCATCATCTACGAAATATTAACGGCTGATATAACCTATAACACATTTAGGATCAATTTTTAAATTGCGTGTTGCGCATCTGTACGCGGAACGTCCCACCTCGCGTCACGACATCAAACAACAGCTACCTGCATCACGAGCTTGTGTTTGCGCCATAATTCTTGAGAGCGCTCTCTCCTAGCGAAAACAGAGCGCATCTTTTTTATGTACTTATATGTACGCATCACAGGCAAGACGCGGCTGCAGCGCTATGACACGTTGGCGTTGGCAGCACTGCGGCACAAAGTGCACAGCTACTTCATGCGCAATGAAACTGAGTTGAACCTTTCTACCATCGTTAAAAAAAAAAAGAAGAGAATCCTTTCGTCCTTTCTGCTACATATGGCCAGACAACTTTGCTCATGTGACCAGACAAAGCACTGGACGCGCGGGGCAAAACTGGATTACCGGGAGATTTTCCTATGACCCGTACAACCGGGAGAAACGTTCAAAATCCGGAGTCTCCCGGGTAATCCGGGAGACTTGGCAGGTATGGATACAAGATACCCAAAGAGTATCTAAGACAATATCTAATATACATGTATCTTCGATACTGCTCAGCACTGGTGCCAGCAATGTGAAACGAGGTTGGCGTCACCCAGCGACATACTATATATAGAGACGCCACCTGAGAGTGACTGTCCCGACGAATAGCGGATGTCGTACAACGCAGTAAACGAAAACTGGCAGCTCACCTGCTATTCAACCGCGTCGATTTCGTATACGAACTGGTATTTGATAAACGCGCTGGATTCGGGAGGAGAAGTGTTTGGAAGGTTACACGACAAAGGCTGCATGCAACTGAGCGGCTGTACAATTTTCTATCCATAACTGTTTCTTTTGTGTCTGCGCTATACGAGGCGACTATCTTCCCATTCGAGACGAAAGCCAAGGTTACTTTCACGGCAGTTAACCGACGTGGACGTGCGCAGGGTCCTTCATTACGGGCAGCTCGTCGTACGGTACTTAACCTTTACAGCATCTTGTTTTATGTGCACTCAGATGCAGAATGCCAAAGCCCGGACCGTGCCACCCAACCATGGCGGTCCAACAGAAATACCTCTCACGCTGCCCTATACCTAGCCAATCAGAAGTGCGCCACGAAGGTCGTAGGACCCACAACTTATGGCTAGTCTGTAGCCCACCGTAACCTAACCTCGCCTAAATTACGTGTTGTCGAAACTACCTGCCTCGGGTGCAATGCTACGGTACCATGGAGTATACACCGCTGACAGTCGCCAAAGGGCATTACTGTAAGAAAGAAAGAAAGAAAGAAAGAAAGAAAGAAAGAAAGAAAGAAAGAAAGAAAGAAAGAAAGAAAGAAAGAAGAAAGAAAGAAAGATGTTGAATGCGATGCAGTGAAGCTTTGGCTGATTGAAAACCTTTTTAACAAGACGCGGATGGCTCGACGGCTTAGTTATTTGAAAGGAGAGCAAGACAAAATATTGTCCCCCTTGTGCGGAGTTTCTTGTATACTTGCTTCCAAACTACGTCCTGTTTTCAACCTGTGTAGCTCTAAATAAGAAGTACAACAGAACAAACAATCAAAACGTATTTGCGAGATCCCTGCCGAGACCGTATACCGCGACTAGGCTTTCCGGGTCTCTCTCTCTACCCCCATCCTCCGCTTTAGCCAGCTCATTTTTGCGACCTATTGCGGCGTTCCACAGCGCGATCGGTTCCCCCTCCCCCTTATATTTTTTCGATTAGGACTCGACGAAGCGGCGCAGCTGCGACGAGGATCGAAGCCTTGAAGAATCGCTAATCATGCGCATCGACACACGCCAAAGAGAAGCAGGAAGAGACGAATCGCAGGAAAAATAAAGAGAACGTCCCGCTGAGCCGTTCGGCCGATGCGAGCACGAAAGGAAGAGCGAGCGAGTGAGCTGTCCGGCCGGCCGAAAATAACGCGCGGTCTGCCGCGCGTGCAGCGCGTGCGAAGGCCGAGAAAGCGCTGACAACGCACGCATGTGTGCGTAAGGAGAGAAGAGAGAGAGTGAAAGAAACAGCGCCAATTGGACTCGGCGCAGATAAAGGGGGGGAGGGGGAGGGGTGAGATAACTGAACCAACACGCGACAGCAGGATTGTTTCAGTGCAGCGTGTACGGCGTAGACAGCGCGATCTCGGTCGGACGACGCTCTCTCACAACGTATAGTTCAATACTTCAGCCAAGCCAAGGTAGCTCCAGATAATAGCCAGGCCTCACATCGCACCCTGCGCACGTTCATCCCGGGTAGTAGCTTTTGGATTATTGGACAAGTGTATAAGATTAATGGTCTGAAAGATTCAGCACAGCAACAGGAGTCGAATTCGTAAAGATTTTGTCCGCGTATAAATGGTGTTTGCCATTGGCTTGCCGGTCGTCTTCGCTAATACATCCTACATGCCGATTGCCTGGCATTGGCTTAAGAGTTTTCCTGTGCATGCAGGCCAGATATCCCACAGCTGTTTATGTCGTGTAAACCGGTTACTGCAGAACGCGTTACAGTAAGCGAGATATCAGCACCACACTGGGAAAAAAAGTATCAATCCGCGGTAAGGGTACCCTTAATGAAGACCCGTCGCATGTAAGATCAACGCGTTGATCCACATCAGAGATCTCGGAGGCACATCATGTGCTTGATGCCACAGAGATGGTATACACGCGTGAGAGAACCGAAACGAGAGAGTCGTACCTATAGCCCGCGGGGTTGTAATGTTAACGGGTGTCTATACAGTGATTAAGGTATGGAAGACATGAATATACGATAGATTCTCGTCTACGAACGTTAGAATAAAGAAGGACGAAAATTGGCCACAGCGTATATAGTATATGATATATGTATACGTAACTACAGCCCACCTATGGAGGCGTGGATCTTGCCGACATGTACGCGTCGCCAGGAACCACGTTATGTATACTATAAATGCGCTATTAAACATATACGTTAATACCACGCGCACTCCTAACGAGGCAGCTGAGGCTCGCTACGCACATCGCAGGTTATTGCGTGCACTGCACGGAATTTAGAGTGCTCAATTTGCGAGACCTCTTAAAAGGCAGGAGAAGGTCGGCGCTGGACGAAGCCCAATCACGCCATGACCAACTAGCTCTCTGCAGGTTAAATTCAGCAAGGAAGTAAGAAAAATAAAAGGAAGCAGTCAAGAGTTTCTTCAGAGGAATAGAAGCCTTTGTGCAATCACGGTCGCGCCGGCGAAAAGGACCTAGGAGCACGCACGAGTTACGCTTATTTTCTTTTTTTTCTATTACTGAAAAGTGGATGTTCTCATCGTTGAACACAAGTTCACATGGCAAGATACAAACATTATTTTGAAGTTTGCTTCCACTGTGTATATACCATACATAGGTCTTTTACGAGACGTATATGCGCGTTATCTGGTACTTAAGAGCAGAGTGTGCAAAAAAAAAAAAATTAAAGGAACAGCCACAACACTCTCATCGTTAATAATATGTGGGGTTTAACGTCCCAAATCCACGATTTGATTATGAGAGACGCCGTAGTGGAGGGCTCCGGAAATTTCGACCACCTGGGGTTCTTTTACGTGCACCTAAATCTAAGTACACGGGCCTCAAACATTTTCGCCTCCACCGAAAATGCAGCCGCCGCGGCCGGGATTCGATCCCGCGACCTTCGGGTCAGCAGTCGCGCGCCATAACCACTAGACCACCGTGGCGGGGCAACACTCTCATCGTTACGTGGCAAAAAAGGGAGAAAATCGTCCATGATAAATACGATCGTCCATGTAAACTCACCCTTCACTGAAATTAAGTGTTTGAATTTGAACAGCAGGAGTGATGGATCAGTCGTGAATTAAGGAACAGCCTTTCCCATAGATGTATAGAATGACACAACGAGAAGCTATAGCAGTACGCGTACAGCTGCAGGCGGGTTTACACCTCGGCAACCTTCTTAAAAGGCTCCATCGGAAGTCTCTTGCGCTCATAATGGGACTCATCAACAAACGATCAACAATAATCACAACCATAACGAAAGAGGAAAAAAACTAGAAGCACAAGCTTGAACGATATTTCGCATGCGGGAGGTCGAAAGATCTTTCAGGGGGGGGGGGGAAAAAAAGTTGGTGATAGCACATGCGGAAGACCTCTCTCTCTCTCTCTCTCTTCCGTAAGCCGTAACAGTATCACAAGCTGCCGATGAACTGCAGCAATCGCGTCGCAAAGCTGATGCTGATTTGTCAAGTAAGTTTGGCCCCCAAGTATCACACCGGCGTCCAGGAGCGGCGCCAGGATTTTTTTACTGGGGAAGCACCTGCGACAAGGGAGTTCTTTCAGGGAGGCGGATAGCTTATGCGTTGTGTTTTGACTATTTTTGCTCTTGGGGGGGGGGGGGGGGCAAGGGGGGGGCAGGCGAAGATTTTGGGGGGGGGGTTCCAGTCCCCCGTGCCCCCCGCTGGCGCCGCCCCTGCCGGCGTCGCGAAAAGACGCTGTAAAGAAAGACGATGAACTTGTTTCGTCCAACTCAGGCAGCGACATTTTGGCACGCACACAGACGTACTTTCTTTCCATACAATGAACCCGCGGCCGCGGATATCGAACCCGCTACCACACGCTCGCTATAGTATGCAAGACGATCGTTGCTTCTGTGTAACTTAACGCCGTTCCGTGACGGGCACATAGGCGCTGCTTGCCAGGGGGTCTTGTTCTGTACAGCACGCGTCGTCAACGACCGTGTCAATATGCATATATTGAGTCACGCGCTCCTTCGGCCGCGACCGTATATCCTGCTCGCAGGAGACGACCGGCAAGCGAAACCCGAGAGCCGGCAGAGAGGAAAAGAACAATGATCGCCTTCTCGGCAGCGCCCATGCATGCATACGAGCAACGCGTACGTTAGAACTCGCAGTACGTAAGTCCGCGCGCGGGTTCGCGTGCACCGTGTCGACTTTTGTTCGCAGCTGATGATGGCAGGAAAGAAAAGTGAAACGGGAGAACGAAACTCGTGAGTGATACAGGAGGATGCGAGTAAACCGTCTCATCCTCTTCACTACCGAAACTACTTGCAGGCAAGAGATGCAGTTTGCAAAATTCTAATTCAAATGGTTCCACGAGTGCAAAGACAAAAAAAAAAAAAACACTCCGACACAAATTTTATTTTGAAAGGGTAAAAATGGGTGTCTACAAACGGCGACATTAGTTGCGAACATGGTAAAAACAAATGACAAACTCACGTTCTGGCTTTCAGTGCTTGGTGGCGAATGCGATGACGCACCACAACATATCCGCAGCGTAACTTCCACAACAAAGAGGACGAGAAAATCTAGAACATTTTTATTTGTCGGTTGTTCGGGTGCCTTTTACTGACGTCATATCCGTGACGGAAATGAAGCATGTGAAATCTTGGTGGATTCCGGCATAAAATACCCTCGTGTTAAAAACAAAATAGCAATACACATATAGTGAGGAAAATCATCACTCTGATCGAAAGACGCAGCGGAGAACGTTGCCGAGGTTATCCCGACGGCGAAACGCGGTCAATTTACGTGCATCGGAATACAGAGAGCGAGTGGATCGATGGTCAATTTCCTTCTCATTCTAATCACGGGAGGCGCCTGATTTATTCAAGCGCTCGGAACAGCAGAGTCCGCTCGGAACCGCACACGGCCACCGGCGAAGAAAGAACGAACAAAACAAAACACGGTGTTCTAACTACAGACGTATACACGTAATGACGTTCAATGCAATATATATATATATATATATATATATAACGCTCTCCTTTGGGCAAAGTTCGGCATACGATCTCGGTGCCAGATAAGCAGCGGAAGAGGACGAAGCTACAGCAAGAGAGGAAAATGACATCCAGGAATCGGGAAGAAAAATGGCACAACGCGACGCTATAAAGGTATAGTTACATAGTCGAAGGCACGTGTTAGTGTCGACGCCTTCACCTTCTCCGTCTCGCGTACCCTGTCCCACCCAACCGTCTGCAAGTAAGACAAGTTTGAGTCCTCCGTCGCTCACAATGCAGATCTAGACGCATGCATACGCTTTGGTAGGGGCTGGATATTGGCCACGTAATAGATGTCATTTATAGATGAAACTATGAAGAAGCCATGCCAAGCGATAAGCTATTCCCGAAGTGCACGCGTGTGCCTGGCCTTCCTCAAGCGTCCAATATAGCTGAAGTTATCGTTGAAGCTGTCGCTGCATTTTCGTGGCAATTCTTTGTCCTCCATTTTGCAGGACAGTTTTTTTTTTCCAGGTCATATTTTCTCTTTTGCAGTAGAGTGTACGTTCGAGCTCTTTGTGCTGTACACTCTAAGGGGGAAAAAAAAGTATCTGGGGAGTATTTCTGCCACGGAACAATAATTGTCTAATGGCTTGCTCGCGCTTCCTTTCTTGAAAACTCGGCTATCGCCACTTTCCTATTAAGAATGCTATGTCACGCCGACAGCGCGCACGCCGTTCGTGACCGCGGAAGTGCCGGGACCGCGGTGATATCGCAAGGAAAGCGCGCGAGGTAGATGACGATTACAGTTGCGAGGCAGAAATAATCCCCAAATACTCGTTCTCGTTTAATTGACCCTTATCTTAAAGTTATGTTTCGATATCATATGTATCCAATATAACTCTATACTTGAACGAGAACCATCGATTTCTACTTTTAGAAGATTTTTTTAAATGGATATTCGGAAAACCGGAAGTAAGTGCTCGACCGGATATGCTTGGAAGAGAAACGAGACTGTCACTCGATGCTCGTGCCACTAAAGAAAAAAAAAAGAAAAAAAAAAAAGGGCTCAATCTGCACAGCGTTGTCGTCCACCGCAGGGAACTCTTGTCGTACCTAAAATTTAGCGCTTGGAGCCATGACCGTGCTTGTATCGGGTAAATCTAACGGAAGCGTGCGTTTTAAAAGGGAAAGAACGCTAAACACCGTATACAAAAAGGCCAACCGAAACTTTGCACTACGCAAGCACGAACAACAAAGCACTTGACTTCACCAACCGAGTCTCACACAAAGAAACGCTGGATGAAAACGTTCCCGCGGCATTTCTGCGCACTCGGTCGCGCATCTCGCGACAATAAAGCCTATATATACGCACTCGCGCATGCAACGCCGCGGAATCATCGGCCCCGCGGCCAAACGCCGCACGTTTTGCTCGCTGTGCACCGTTGACGAAAACGAGGTTGCCGCGATGCCTAAACGTTCAAGGTGGAAGGGGGTGGGGGGTGGGGAGTGTTTTCACGTTTTTGCGAGACTGAAAGTAGGCGACGCGATAGCTACACAAGGAAAGACCGAAAGAGAAAGCTCGTATTTTTCGTACAGAAACGAAGAGCTCACTCAATCTATTCTGAACTTTCGTCGCTTCTGCCGTCCCGACATCGCTATCTCTATCTCACTCTTTCAGCGACCAACTCTCCAACGGAACGAACACAAAGGCTTTGGTTGGAAACGACCACAAAGAAATAAGGTAAACGACTAACCACGCGCCGTTTGAGAGTTCCGTTGATATAGCACGCTGAAACGCTCCGCCAAACGGGGAACAAAGAACTAACGGTGTTTGATTTCATATCCCGAAAAGCATGCATGTAGGAGCAGGGTTAAAGTCGACAGTTTTGCCTCGCTCCAATGAACGAGAATAACACGCTATAGTCTGTAAACGGCAGGTCATAGGTGTCTCAAGTATTCCATATGAATAACGTATACATAATGGGCTTTATAGAAACCCGGCAGCGGCAAGTCATCTAGTAAAAGCGAGAGCTCTTAGCATCAGGCTTTGACGTAATATAAGGTGTTACGCGCTTCTGTCGCGTCGCTGCCCGTGCCACACGTATAATAAATAAGATAGGGACAGAAGGAGTGAAAGAGTGGCCTTGCAGGCTTTTTTACCCTTTTCTCCCCCGAAGCCGGCTTACAGCAATCAACTCTCAGGTATCGCGGTCGTCTCATATTACAACGCCGCGAATAACTTAACGAGAGTTGTCTAACAGCTATACACTCGCCCGCCAAGCACCCACAAGAAACCCGACGCACAACCTGGTGCACAACCGCGAACAAAATAAAGTAATATAAAAGAATGCAGCGGGACTTTGTGCTGTAACCTCTGCGTAGCCATCGCATCTATATGCCAGTTCGCCGCAAGCTTTTCGCAGGCAGGGGCAGTTGGCCGCGCAATCTCCCCAACGAGCGAAACAGGGCAGTTATATACGAAGCTTGGCGCCGGAAATGCAGTAAACGCGCCGCGCTTCTCTCTGCCGGGCGTATCCGCTCTAAACAGGGATAACTGCGCACCATGCACGTACAGGCGGCAGTGCGGCCCACCGAACAAGCGAGCAGTTTCCTCCGCACGACGAACAGACAACCTGCGCAGCGGAGCGCGCGCGTGCACGGCAATCTATATAGAGGCCCGCGTGTAGTACGCAGTATACATACACGATAAAACCGCGAGAAACCTTCGTTCGGCCGCAATCCAGTCAAGTGCAGAAAAAGAAGGAAAACGATGCGGGAGATGAGCTGTGGAGTGTACATAGTCAGGGGAAGGAAGGAGTCAGTAAAGATAGTGCGGTGGAACGCGTGCAATGTGGATAGGTCATAAACAAGGAAAGGAAAGAAGAAGAAAGAATGCGTGTACCCCTTGCCGTCTCTTTCTTCGAAAACGCGCACTGTACCCCTCCCGCCATTCCGCTTTCCCCAGCTGCATAGTTACGGCTCGCGTCTTTGCGCTATCTCGACGTCCATTTTCCAGCGTGACGTTTGTCAGAACCACTCCAGGATGACGCCAGTCAGCACCGGTAAGTGCGTCAGTACGACAACGTTGACGCACCCAGCGGCGCTAATCCCTGCAGTGTTTCTGAGACGAGTCGCTAGAAGAAAACCCGGCGACATAAACTGCAATCCAAATACATGCATTTACGGCACATAATGCAATACACTAATAGCAGCCCATGAACTCGCAAGGCGATTCCATTCTGTAATAATAATATCTGGGGTTTAACGTCCCAAAACCACGATATGATAATGAGAGACGCCGTAGTGGAGGGCTCCGGAAATTTCGACCACCTGGGGTTCTTTACGTGCACCTAAATCTAAGTACACGGGCCTCAAACATTTTCGCCTCCATCGAAAATGCAGCCGCCACGGCCGGGATTAGATCCCGCGACCTTCGGGTCAGTAGACGAGCGCCATAACCACTAGACCGCTGCGGCGGGGCGCGAATTCATTTTTTTTTTTTTTTGGATGCCACATGTTTAGAAATATTTATTCGCAATCTGCGCGACGAAATACATGGCCGCTCCAGTTGCATTTACGCGTCAATGCATGAAACAGCGAAAAAAAAAAGGAACATAACTGGAGCAGTGAATTTTTACAGCAAGTTTGTTTGATGGTATATTATATATATATATATATATATATATATATATATATATATATATCGGACATCCACTTGGAATGCGATCTCATTCCAAGTGGATAATAGTGAGTTTTTAGTGCTGCGTACGCAGCGTCCGTGACGGTGTTGCGTACGTAAGGACGCCACGGTTTGCGTACAGCGCGTGAGCAGAAGTTCTGTTCATGCGCATTACGTGAAACGCGGCGTTCTCGCGTACGCAACACGTTTACGGACACTATATATACATACATATATATATATATATATATATATATATATATATATATATATATATATATATATATATATATATATATATATACGCAGCACTACAACTCGCTAATTTGCCTTGCAAACTCACCGAATACAATTTGTGAACTGAAGTATGTAACGTAAAGTAATTAGCACAGCAACTAGTAAATATTAGTTAATTGGCCGGTAATGTATTCTATTTGTCGTGCATGTATGCCGCACAATGGAAGCTCAATTAGTACAACAATGCTATCTAGTGGTCGGGAATTATATTTAAATCCTGTACTGTCTAGAAAACACAACCCAGAGCTTAAGCGTTACATCAGGCGACGTAGGGCGAAAAAAAAAAATCGAAGGACACTTTGTAAATTCCAAAGTGTGTTCGGCGAAAGCCTGTGGATATTCGACTGACTATGCCATGGAATCGGGGGAATCCACATTCTTGGGGCACTTCCACGAACCGCTTGCCGTGGCATCATCACCGGGCCGCTTGGGAGCCATCCGACGAACTCGACTGCTGCAACGAGACATCTGACGAAGGAGCGTTGCCGCGCGCGCCGCTGTGCCATCACGTGATTGCTGAGAGAGTGCGAGGAAGCCCGGACGGATGCCGCCGCGTTGCGCTACGCGCAACTGTAGCACGTTGACAGACGGACGCCGCCGCTGGACGCCGCCGCCACGTTGCGCAAGTTTCACAACGCGCGTTGGAAGGAGCAACGCGCAACTGTTGCTATGCGCCGCTGGCCATCCATCAGGTGATTGCTGAGAGAGTGTGAGGGGAGAGGCCACAGCTGGCACCGTGCCAGGGCACGGACGGACGCCGCGAGTATGAGACATTAAAGGATTTCGCCTCAATACATCGGAAACACGTTCCGTGCCTAACTTTGTAAAACTTATCGAGCAAGTTATTAGCAAATACAATTATATAGGGCGCTAAAAATACACAGGCAATGAAGAAACACACAGAGCGCTGTGTGTGTTTTTCCCTTGCGTGCGTCTTATTTAAGCATCCTAAAATCACGTTCCCTGCATAGTTACAGCTCAGTAACGCGTTCGAGATTCGCTCTTTCATTGCCCTTTTCCAAATCCACCAGAACTGCGAATGTTCCTGGCACCGCCAGACTATATTTCCTTTATACAGATGCCCTTTTCCTTACCACTACGTTTGCATTATCTTTCCACCCACGCGGGCGCAAAACAGGGCGCGCCGGGGACTGGGCTCGGCTCGCGTGCATGCAGCAGCGCTATCGCCCAAGGACGACAGGGCTTTCAGTCTTTGCTTTCGACTCCACGACACAGCAACTCCGCGGCGCGCTTGCCCATGCAACGACAACTGCTGTTGCTCTACAGACTATTCATAATGCGGTGAAAGAGCCATAATGCATAGGCAGCGTGCCGGCGAAGAAGCCTGCACAATGAAGAGAGGTAGAAAAATTGGCAAGCGGAAATGAAGATTTCTTTCTTTCAGGAAATCGAAGCGAGGTACATCGACCTGACGGGAACGTCATGACAATGACGTAAGCACGCAAGTCACCCTCTTTTTATGACGACAACGATTGAGAATAGCTTTGAGCATTGTCCCCGCCTTCGGCAAGAAGAACGTGCGCGTTGAAAAGTCGACGCCACAAGCCAGTACTGCTGCTCCCGGGATTCCAATCAATAAAGAGGGCGCAGTCGAAATGCATCAGCAGCAGGCGAATACAACACGCAAGCCATGCGATAGCTGCCCAACCTTGGTACGGGATATAGTAACGGCTATGTATACTGCACGTCGCAGTAACCTGAAGATCACAAAATAACTTGACCACACTCGTTGTAATCAATAAAGCGAATTGTAGCGGTACATAAAAAGCGGTCTTTTTTGTACACACACGCATTCTCCCTCTACGATCTAAAAGCGCAGGGGCGGCGGCGGAGAGTCGACTTCACTCGAGGCAATCGTTAACGGCCTCCTTGACCTTCGGGCGCACAGAATGGCCGCGTACAAAATGACGTGGCAACAACATCGTACACTGCTCAGCCACGAAAATAATGGGGCGTCGGCGAACATAACGATCGGAAGGCGAACGTTTGTTTCAATGCTGCATGGAGTGTAAAAGAAAACGAAAAGCCTTCCTCACGATAGCTCGCGCTATTAGAAAAAAAACAAAACAAAACAACAACAAGAAAAGAACGACAACTTTCTGAGCGACGGTCGTTGTTGACACAAGTGGAACGTAGAGCTCTTGAAGGCCTACAGCTGCTTGAGTTATCATAAGAGCACAAAGGCTATAGGTATATCTGGAGAAAAGCTCAAGGACAGCAGCGCACTGTTTACTGCATTGGAAAGCTATATAATACTAAATGAAGTCGTATACTGAAAGTTAACCCTCCAGTGGCAATCAGCTACAGCGACGAAGCAGATGTTGATACTCAAGGACGTGACACTCGTTCAGAGCGGTTGTTTCTTCGACCGACAGTCGATTTGACGTAGCAAAATGAGTATTATTACAAAGCGCAGGTATTGATTTGTACAAAACGAATTCTCCTGGGTCCATTTTCACCAAGCAGGTCGATCGAACCAGACTTACAATGAACATTTCGTAATGCATAGACTATGCATGGACTATAGCGCAGTGCGTGCTCGCAAAATTCAGTAGTGAGTACGCGCATACAGACACGAACGACTTGAGTTACGTTACATGATACTCATCTTGCTATGTAATGGTCCCAATTCAGTCTTTGACTACGGGACTTCTTGACCAGTAAGATACTCCGTAAAAAAGATTGATTGATTGATTGATTGATTGGATTGATTGATTGGTTGATTGGTTGATTGGTTGATTGATTGATTGATTGATTGATTGATTGATTGATTGATTGATTGATTGACACTGAGCGCTGTCGCAGGTAGAAATCGGGACAGGTACGTCTGTGCTGAAAAGCGCGATTCTCAGTGGTCGTTGTATTGGCAAGAAGATCTTGGTCACACGTTTCTTAGGATAGAAAAAAAAAAGGAAGAGAAAAAGTCAAGGAAAATAAGAAAGAGGAATGGTAGGCCTTCAGCGAAAAAAAACTTTGATCATCCAATTTTTGCACGTTTAAATCAGGCTCACGCTACAGCTCCGAATGACGCACTAATTTTGCCTGTGCGTGCAGACCTATACCATTCCCCTGGCACGTTTCACGGGCCCCCTATATAAAAACTCCGCGGCGAAATTAACCCCCTCGCGTTTTCATAAAAGGCGACGTTTCCCGTTGGAAGCGCGCCAATCGTGAACCGTATATACACGCGTACAAGCATGCAACTGAGTTCTTGCTCAACGAGGAGAGAACGAAACGCGCCACCTCTCCGCACAATTAATTGACCAGCGCTGCCGAGAGACACGACAGTGAGTTATACGAGGCACCTTCCATCTCGCGAGCCTTGTGTATACCCCTACATCACGATGTATAGAGAGAAACCTCGTTTGAGGAAAACGAAGTCATCTGTTATAATACGGCGCGGCTACAATTACCGCAAAAGCCTACATCCGCGCACAGTTTGATTAAACGCGCACGTACATGTATATGCGACGTCTATGTATATATACATATACGCGATGAAAGGTAACACGACGAGGAAATGAGACGGCCATGAAAGAGAGAGAGAGCCTTCGAACGTTTTCGACGTCGTTGCCCGGCGTCAGGGTTGAGTAAAAATCGAACGAGGAAACGTGTGGCTCCCAGCAAACACGACTGCCGCATTAGCGAAACCGCAGCGTGGATGACGGGAAATGTTCCGTCTTTGCAGCGTGACACGAACTGATTTGAAAAGACGCTCGATGGGCGGCAGCGGCCGCTTACTTCGCAACTGCACTGCGATAACGATGTTTGCGTATAAATAGTGGTGTAGCCAGAATCTTTGTTCGGGTTAGCAGGGTTGAATCCCCTCTAGCTACGCCGATGTGCATGAATAAGGGTGTACGTATACATATAGTCTACCGGCTGTTAGCACAATGGGGCTCGATTAATGCCCTGCATGCACCAAGCTGTCCGGGGCATTGTTACTTGCAGAGGTAACCCGCACGCCCACTATATATAAAACAGCACAAGCACACCAACTCCTTCGTGTACCAGAAAATCGCGGTTTCGATGCACGCCGCGGCGGTCACATTTCGATGGAGGCGAAATGGTAGAAGCCCGTACGTGTACTGTGCGATGTCAGTGGACGTTAAAGAACACCAGGTGGTTGAAATTTTCCGGAGTCCACCACTTCGACGTGCCTCATAAGCACATAGCGCTTTTGGACCGTAAAACCTCAGATATTATTATAAATCCTTCGTGAGATCTGAACGAATAGAACCGGATGTTTGTTTAAATACTAACGTTGAACATGCACTATGTATACGGCTTCTGGGTTCGTCTTGCGCAAATGAAATATCTCCATGTGCGATATCGTATATGGGAGTGCTCGTCTCATGGCAGCTATAGGAGAACCGAATGAGTACTAGTGGACACACACTGTGAAGTCAATACTGAAAAGCGCAATAAACGAATCCAACAGTGGTGCAAATGCGATGCATGCGCTGACAGTCGCCCCAGTGCAAACATCGCTGAATTCCTTTTCGCAAAGCACGGCCTAACAGGCTCCGAACCAGGACTTTCCATTACACCGTGACTACGGTGGTCACGGTGCTATGCCTGCAGGTTAAGCACAAAACCGCAAATTGAACGCAAGACGCTGAGATCATGATCAAATCGCTGAATTAATCACCGCCTGTCATATGAGTATAAAGAGGGGGGAAATGGCGGAACAGACCTGCTTAGTCTGACGCCGTAAAAACAATAAACAGTTCCGAACGGCCCGAAAGTGAACTGAGCACTCTATACAGGATTGTGCAGCTGCGTCGTATAGGTGGCCATCCGGGCCAGCGGCTCTTGTAAACAAGGACGCCGGCATCAGATTACCATTCTTTTCGATCCAAGTCGCCTCGTATCGAACCGTGCGAAGCGTTGATAGAAATTCTCCCGAAGTGAACGAACATCGCTGAGGAAACCATTTTGTCCCGAGCCATCTTTTTCTGACTCGCAAGCGGAACGCGGCTGAGAAAGAACAGCGGCCATGTATGCCCCAAGCCACACTTATCTACACAACGCCTCACAAGTTCGATGCAGTGCTGCCCAGTTTGTGTATAGCTCGATCGACCAATCGACAGGGACAGCAGTCGTTCCATTACTGCCATTACCCTCTGCATTTCTCCAAGACCCGAGTTCTGGCTCCCACTACTCAGATTACAGATCTTCAAATCTCGCGTCGGCTAAAGCTGTAGGTATAGGAGCCGTCACAGTTCGGTGGCTCTCCTCAGAAACGCCCGAGAAAACAGGTGAGCAACTCTCAAGCGCACAGCTTCGCAGCAATGCACGGAAGTAGCGAGGCGAAGTGTATACACATCACTGGCGTTGGTTGGTCGAACGGTATACCTCTCGCGCAGAAGGAACTCGTGGCACGCGCGCCGGTATTTATGTGCAAAAACCCCCGCAGCAGCCCGCGCGCGTACACAACGAGTGACTGACGTGCGGCTCCGGGCCAAGAGAAACGCCGGGGCACAGGTTCTGGCGTTCGGTCAATCGACAGCCGACGCTGCGCAGCAAAAACGGGCTAGTCGTGTGTATACGCTGCAAACCTATGGCGGGCAGCAAAGCCAGTGCCGCATCTGGCTACGGGCCTCTCCCACAAAAGACGCGCAGCCGCCTTGCGGCAGACAAGCGCGTGGGTGAAGCTGTACGTACTGCAGAGCATAGCGCGCGCAGGCAGAGATGCCGGCAATGAAGAATGCAAAGTTAAAGTAAGGCTTCAGTATACTGACGCAAAGACTGATACGACCCATAGGCAGTAAAAGCGGCCAGGTAAAACCGGAATAGCGGGGTATTGAGGACTTAAATTTCAAGCGCGCCTGAAACTCGTTATTGATTGCTGGATGTGCATTCTGGCTCTTCGTAACCTGTTTCTCGTTGTTTTGACGGGAGTTAATGCACTTCAAGAGAAAGGCTGTGGAGGGTGGTGAACCCAACGACCTTTGAATTTCCTCTTTGGCAATCTGAACTGGACGGTACGGTACGTTTAGCGTGCCGATCAGGATAGAGCCGAGAAAAGAAACTAAAGCCACGTACACAAACACGACTGGGCATTAAATATAATCGTATAGACAAAGACTGCACCGATACTAATAATAATATCTGGGGTTTAACGTCCCAAAACCAAGATATGATTATGAGAGACGCCGTAGTGAAGGGCTCCGGAAATTTCGACCACCTGGGGTTCTTTAACGTGCACCTAAATCTAAGTACACGGGCCTCAAACATTTTCGCCTTCATCGAAAATGCAGCCGCCGCAGCCGGGATTCGATCCCGCGACCTTCGGGTCAGCAGTCGAGCGCCATAACCACTAGACCACCGTGGCGGAGGCGACTGCACCGATAGATGTATGATTTCGTGCGCTATACTTGTGACGTGGCAACCAGCTGCCGCTGGCAAACCTCGAGGTATATATATATATCATAGCACAAACCAAACAGCGTGGCTGCAACAATCACTCCGAAAAATGTCACACTACAAATATTTCTGTGCATAGCGTTGACAGATGCGGGAGTCAGATGTTAGCTAGATAGCGCACGCACATACCCACTGACGGGACAACAACACTACAACAGTACTTCCAGTGAGTTTTACGCGTAGCCGGATTTAGGCTCCAGTGCTTGCAGAGCCCTCTATATACACATGCGGGCTCAACGAACGTTTCCGGAAACGTTGGGCTGAACCGAAAGCAACGCTGAAGGCCCCGAATCGTGAACATCTCGTAAACGGTTAGCGATTCAAAGGCATCGAAGGCATCTCGGGGCCTTCTTCCATCAAAGTGTGGAGTTTCTTTAAAGCACCGCGCCTGCAGATAATCACGAATACATACCCCCTGTACCGAGCCACGACACTGCGTGAGCGCAGTTGCGTCGAGAAACACTGGGAGAGCTCGTTCGCGTGCGCGCCCTGCACGCCCGACACCGCGTCGTGGCCCGTTATTTATACGTCGCTCGGCTAACGGCGGCCCGCATCTATACTCCGCCGATCCAAGGGGCCTGTCGAATGAGAGAGAAAAATGGCAGCTCTGCATCGAGGATAAAGGTAACGCCAGCGAAAGTGCTCACAAAGAGAACCGCCATCGCCAGCTTTAGTAAGTGCCGATAAGGCTAATGCCTAAGATGAAGCCACCGACGGCACAAGGACGACCGATATTCTCGAATCAGCTATATTATGAAAAACAATGAAACAAAAACGTTACTGGTGGCATTTTGTTCCAGCTCAGCCAAAGGTCCCTGCAGTGACGGCCGACGCCGGTGCACATAGAAGCTGAAAGCTTGGCGCGCCGGTAACAGAATACGGGCGCACAGACACACACGCCCGTTAATAATAAATCGCCGCTTATACACGGTAAGCTTTACTAAGGCGAAAGCCTTAGATGCCTCACCAAACGCGAACAGTAACTGTCGGAGGCGTCAACACGAGTGATGTAAAAAGTATCGTCACGTGAAGACATCCCCCCATGGCGTCATCATGACGTCAGAGATCGCCAGAATCCGCGGCGTCATCACGACGTCCCTATGACGACACATAACATGACGTCATGTGTTGACATCATCACATGACACCGTCGCTTGGCCAAAGGTGGGCCGATCACGGAGACAGTGCAAAACCAGGTGACGTGCAGAAAGCTCCTCCGATCGTGGAGGCAGTGCAAAACAACGTTAGGTGCAGAAGGCCTTCGAAGGGGGGCGGTGGAGGATCAATACATCGACTGATAAGGAAAAGTTGAAGATGGCTTTCGCCTTCGAGTCCCCTTAGGCGAATGCATAAGGTACCCTGTAAGTTTTGATCAATTAACGATTAATTGATTGATTTATGGACCGATAAATCGATTGCAGCGAACGGGCCAAAGCAAAACCTGTGCTATCTACATAATATCAAAGGAAGATTAAAACGCGTTCACACATTTTACGGAGCAACGAAGAGGAATAAAGTGAACTTTCCGCAGCAAAAACACTTAAGGAGGGAAACAAGAGTAAGGCAGTTTATAATGGACTCATCCCTTAAAGCCCGCGCCACTGCAATTAAAGACAAAATCAGGTCACCTTAACGAGGAACCCATTAGGCGTGCCTTCCCGGATCGGGATTATGCGAGGTCTGCCGAGATATATCGACCAGAGGGGTGCGCGCGCTCTTACCCGTCTCAATCGGCGGTGAAAATGAAAGAAAAGTCTGCACACGCCTCGGGTCGGGGTACAGATCAACACGAGAGTCATTACCGACAAGGACGCGACTCAAAAGCCCTTATGGACAAAGCGCTTCCCCAGGAAGAAATGTCTACGACACGCAGACCGGCCTGGTAGCAAATACAAAGCCGCGCAATGCACGAAGACGGGCAAATAACACGCAAAAAATGGCAAAAGCAGAAGGGCGCCGATACACGCGGCAAACGTTATTAGTGATCGATACAGGCGCACACGTCGAGTGGCTCGCGGGACAAATCGGGAGCCGTCCGAAATAACGCTAATGGGCCGGCTTATCAGCGACCCCCTGCCACGCCTCGGGTATGGTGACCTCGGGCCAGACCACGGCGCGGCCCAATTAATGCGCATCGCGAGTACTCTGCGATGGGGCTCAAGTGCCCAAGGTGTGTGTGTGTTTAGTGAGAGGGTGTACAGAGGGAGTGGGCCCGATAAGAAAAAGCAGATAGATAAAAGTGAGCGCATGTCTTTGATTAAACAAAGGAACAGGAGTGCAAACACGGATCAATTAAGTGCGCTTTACTTTCGTGTTTTTCGCAACCAGCCTTTGAACCGCGCTGGTTATAGTTGCGAAAATGACTCGAAGATGCTTAACTATAGGCGGCTAAGCTGCATAATAGACGCCACATGGTCAACGTGTCCTATGCTCAAACGTTTCCTGCTCTTTGTACATAAGCCATTATCCCAGTTGGCCGCGAGTGTTTAATAAGAACGTACGTATACATACACTGAACCTTCGCGAACATTTATGACGTTGTATTTAGTTGTGCGCGACCGGAAAGCATGCGGAGTGTTCCATTTGGAGGAAATGTCAAGGTATACACTGCAAATGTCGTATTAGTTGATTTGTTGGTTGAGAACGCATTCTTGCAATTTGTATACCTCAAGGCCGTAAGGTCCAAGGGCCACACGCATATTCTGAACTCCCCCGCAATGTAACTCTCGTTATGCTATTAGATGCATGACGACCTGCGTGAAAAGTACAGAGGCGTAATGCAGAGAAGAAAAAAAAAATGTCATGCGTGCGTGTGCACAGAGAGAAAGAAAGAAAGAGAAGGCACCAAATATTTGTGCCCGAACGGCGCTGCCCGTATACGTGGACGTGCAATTACGTTGCATTTCGGACCTATTTTGTGAGGTCTCCTGTGTAGACAGTTCCAAAAATTGGACCCGCAATTACATTGACCCAATTTCAGAGTACTCTCATCCTGCTCTCATGCGCGAGCCGTCGCCGCGGCGGTGTCAGACGTTGCGATGAAGATGGAAAGGATGATATTCCAACCTCACTCTCCAACCCCCCTCGCCCGCCAGCGGGCACACGCCTTTGAGCGATGAGGCGCAGGATAACCGAGACGTGGAGGTCTGGGCTTCCATTTCTCAGGATATTAATTATGGGGTCCCTTAGAGGGTATCTTAGGGCAAGCCCCAAGTAGAAAAGGTCAGCGTTTTTGCTGGCAATTATCGAAATTGTCGTAGAAGAGTTTGGGAGAGTAGTGGGATAATGCCGTTATGTCAGCGAAGGTATTGGTTTGGAGTTGACTGCACAAACCACTACTCGCTGCTCGAAGAAGGATCTGTGCGCAGAAATTATCGCGGAAAACATACCGCTTTCCAGAAAGTGGATAAAAGACACTGCCTTCCAAATCGTTTTACGTATGGACAGCGAAAGCGGCCCGAAAAGTAGTTCATCGCAAACGCGGCTCGAGAGACGTCGATGATGTGGGCGACCACGTGTTCCGTGGAGGCGACCGTGAAGGGCGCCCATATAAAGAGAGCGCGACGGAACAAACCAAACCGACAAGGACCGATATGGGGGCCCGGAAGATCCTCACGCGGGCCAACGCCTATGCGACGGCGGTACTAAAAGCGTCGCCCACGCGCCAAGAGAGCAGCACACGCCGCCGCGGACAATCTCTTCTTCCTCGATTGCTCAAATGCTGCACGCACTGTCGACACCTGCATGCGGCCTTCTTCTCGACGCGAAGCGACGACGGTGCACGCAACGCGCCCAGAATAGACGCCACCACCAGCGCACCGAGGGCAGTCCCGGGGAAACGCCTAAGGACTCAATAGCGTCCCCATTGTCGGGGAGGAAAACAAAGAAGCAGCGAGAAAAAAAGATAACCAAAAATAATGATACAGCTCCTTCGAACCAGCAACCGATAATTTGAAGACAATGCCTTCCTGGGTCTCTCCCACCCACTTTCGGGAACGGGGTACATACAATAACGTCCGATATTTTCTGATCGAATTAGACTACCGTAGTTATCACATACGACCAGCACTGAGTAATGTTAGCTAGAAGTACACGTGGCTGGGCTAGTCGGTTCATGTTCAGTTACAAGCCACAAGAGTATACGGCTGTTTTTGCGCAATTAAATAACGAGGGAAGGGGTACTTCCCGTCCCCTGGACCCCTTCCCTCGTTATTTCATTGCGCAAAAACAGCCATACTCTAGTGGCTTGTAATGTTAGCTAACCCTCGACTACTGACCCGAAGGTCGATGTATCGAATCCCAGCCGTGGTGGCCGCATTTCGATGGAGGCGGAATGCTACAGGCCCGTGTACATAGTTTTAGGTGCGCGTTAAAAAACACGAGGTGGTAAAAATTTTGCGGAGCCCTCAACTACGGCCTTCATCATAATCATATCGGGGCTTTGGGACGTAAAACTCCCACAATTATTACAGACTATACTGTTAGCTATAGCGGTGGCTATATAGCGTCAAGTACACGGTGGGCGAAGGAAAAAAAAAAAGGAGATTGGTTACCAGACACGGAGAGTAAAAAGTTGACTGCACCGTAATGCGTCTAACGAGCCAGGGACATAAAATATCACCCGCACCGTGAATTACAATGAGCTACAGCGCAGTTATGTCGTTTACATATATATGTTTCGGTATTTTACCGAGTGCGGAAACGCGTTATACGTCTTACAGCTGGCACTCAGCACTTGTTGCAGGTAGAGGGTAGAGTTAATATATACATCAAATGGAGCTGCTGGCGTATGCGCACGATATTGATGCACCCTCTCGTTATTTACTATAGCGCAAAAAGCAAAGGTCCTCAGAATGAATGAGTTGCTCGTCGGCAGTTACACCATTATGGAGAAATGAACATCATATAGAAGTTGCAGGAATATTCGAGCAGCTAGAACATTTAGACAGCTAAAAAAAGTCTGCTCTTTAGGAAGTTCCGCACCTGCATATGCTCTTCCGAGCTGAGAAGTCGATTCCCGGCCACATACCCGATGTTGCAACCGTTGCACAGCATTGCGCCACTTTGGCTCTCGAATCGTAAAAGATGGGCCGGAAAGTACACACAGGCGGAATACCAATAAGCTTGTAGTAATGTTTCTTAATACTTAAAGCTATAATGTTGGAGGATACAGAGGCAAAACGGTCAACCGCATTCGCGGAACTATTCCGAATACCGAGCAAACTGCATCGCTAAGCGAGGCTTAGGAATACTGCGCATTGTATTAAAAATACGGTATCATCCCACGTGCAGAGGCGAACACGCGACGCGAATGCGCATAATAATTAAGTCGTAAGTATATACAGATGATACGTGCAGGCGTTGCGCGTGCATGGTATAGGCGCAGCATTCTCGCTATTCTCCGCGCTATTGTTGCCTCCAATGGTGCCATATCGGTGGAACATGCAAACACTCGTTCCATTCGGCGAGCTCGATCAATGTGTGCGCACCCGTCCCCGTGCAACAAACGCAATGGAAAGAACGCGTACAATGCACACCCGATCGGTGTGCATTGAACACGTATACGCGGAGCTCGACGCTGTCGCATTTGCGCGCTGGTGACCTTGACCAAAACGTTATAAAGTACAAGAGAAGCAATGTGGCGAAGTGTATGCGAGAAACCAGCTATACAGTACTCGAACTTAATCCCGTAAAACAGGACTATCAATCAACGTGGTGCCAAGCTCAGAAGACAATACTTATAGTGGTTGATGTTCGACGCAGATGTGATTCGTGTGCTGACCCGGAAATCTTCAAAATCGCGGCCACATTGTCGCATTGGCCATTTTTGTCAGTCCTGATTGCGCCAGAGTGTTGCTGCGGCCTTTCTGATTGCCTCAAAATGCCACAATTGCAGAGATTCTAACAATACGGAGGAATTTGACTGCGCCAAGGGTTGCTGTATGGGCTTGTTGGTGAATCATATGAACAGCTTTGACGGCGCGCTAGATGCAGTACTCCGGTTTTCGAACGTCCGGCGATTCTGCATACACCAAAGCGATTGCAGTCCAAGCCCACGCATGTGCCTCCCCGTTCGCGCAAGATGTTGACGCGAAGTCACGTGATCTCGCCAAATAAAAATGTTCACTCGATGCATCCCGAAAAATGAGCCTTCCAGAGAAATACTCCACATATGCGGCCTCCTGACGACGCATTTCAGTACACATGCCTCTTGAAATGTGACAGGCATTCATAATAAAACAATATAGACCAAGAACTACTCCGCTCTATGAAAAGAAGAAAAAAATAAAGGGGGAAAAAAGACGGTGTTATCAGTTTGATATCAGTTTGGACTCCGGCTTCATAGCAAGAAAACTTCCCTTCTGCGACCGAACCTGTGCGGTATGCATGGACGCAAGCCAGAGATTGCGCAACGCGCGGCTCAAGGATAAAATAAAGGTCGCCCTATAATACAGAGCCGGTCTCAAAAAGAGAATTCCCGACACGGCGTGCGCATTACACACCATGCACGACAAATGGACAGCCGTTAGCTATGTAAGTATAGAGTACTTCCTGTACGTGATACACATCTGAGATTACGGCTCTTGGAGCGTGAGCTGTACGTATGCGTTCGATTAGGACACGACGCAAATACGTGTACGAGCGATCGCACTGTTATTCTATAAGACGACAACGCGTGCAGGAAGTGGTCGAATTGAGTTCCGCGGAAACAAACAGGGCCGGCAACCTGAACCATGCGAACGGCAATCGAGAAATGTCATAGACTATTAGTGTATAAGACGGTCATTTCTCGAACACCGAGCTAACATTGCCTCGCAGCCAACCGAGACGCCGATTTTGTATAAAAGACAATTTTATTACGAAAACAATGAAACCACAGTAGGACTGTGATTTAGAGCACTGCACGGGCCGGATTTTACGGCCCGGGCCCGCTTTATGAAGCTCGAGCCCAGCCTGGGCCCGTGGTTCCAAGCGCGGGCCCGGCCCGGCCCGGGCGTACATGACCGAACCCAGCCCGAGCCCGGCTCGGGCCCGTGGTTCCAAGCCCGGGCCCGGTCCGGGCGTTCATTAATCCAGGGCGCGCTTGTTCATGACCAGGCCCGACCCGGGCCCGCTAGAGGATATTAGTTGTTGATGGTGATTATTAATGATGCCGTGCGCTTTGTAGCGGGCGATCGGACGGAAAATCCGGTGTGTACATGCATCGAAATGTTGCTTTGACCGCGACGGTAGCTCAGCGGTTAAAGGGATATACTGACACAAAATTTCGCGGCCGAGATAGCCTGCTGGATCGATTTCCGTGCACGTGCGTGTACCATCTGCAAAATATCGACAGCGAATAAAGCTTGGAAGGTATTTTATATGAATTTTGAAGTTCGCGTGCGCGATCCAGCATTATAGGCCGCACCTGTTGCATAACACCCTCGGAGGTGACCCGAGGTGACCCCCCTACTTCCCCTACGTAACCGTTGCAGCCGGTACAACAAGTTATGATGACGTCGTAGCCGCCATTTCTGTTTTGACGCGCTCGCCGCTGCGCTGGTGTCTGCTCGGCGGCTGCTCGTGAGCGTGTGGCCGCGGCGCACGCGTTGAAAGTTTTGTGTTTGGCGACACTATACCGCTTTCCCGTTTCCTGCTCCCGATAACATCGATTTCCCTGTGCTACCTGAGCTGCAGTGACAGGCCACAATGCCGAAATCCTTCTGCGCTGTTTGACGTGCGGAAATGCGTCACTGTTTTGTGTGCTCACGTGACCGAGCGTTCCACTCGCTGTGTGGTGATAGTTGGACCCGGCGGCTTGTCGTTTTTGGAGTTCTGTCAAGCCGAAACTGAGGCTGTGTCGGTAATGAGGAGCTTGTAATTAATCTGTCGCGCGCTGCAGCAAACGATGTGCCGTGTTATGACTAACAGGCCCCCAGCAACACATTGCAGCAAAAAAACGCGGGGCGATAATTTTTGTGTCAGGACTCCTTTAAGCTGTTTCGCTGTCAAGTCCTAGGACGCGGGTGCGATTCCCGCGGCCACGGCGGCCGCAATTTAATGGGGGCGAAATGCAAGAACACCCGTGTGTATACTTACCTTTAGGTGCACGTTAGAGAACTCGAGGTGGTCGAAATTGATCCGGTGCCACTACGGCGTGCCTCGTAATCATATCGTCATATCGTGGTTGTGGCACGTAACACCGAGGTATATAAACGAAATGTACCGTATGTGTCAACCTCGAATAAAAAACCGAAATCTTTATTCCTCCCATGGGAACAACCGTGATCTGGCCCATTGCTAGTGCTGTTAATATTATATATATATATATATATATATATATATATATATATATATATATATATATATATATATATATATATATATATACACGTGATCTGGCGTGTTTATAAGGAAACCCACCACGGATGTACTTGTTACTTTGACAAAGGCTCGTTTAGCAGACGAAACGTTAGTGAAAATATACAGTGCTAATCTATATCTATACTGGTGGAAAAAAAATATAGCACTTCAACTGTTTTTCTATTTTTATTGCTAAGCTTTACTAAGAGCCAGCTCTTTGCACGCGTCACTTCAGCTTGGCACAGTATACCTTGCACCATGCAATGCATAACGTTGCGACTACACGGTGTTCTCCAGGCCAGCGCGAATTTCAAGGGCTCAATTCCACATACATATCGACACCGAACATAAGACGACGGTTGGACACGGGTCAAAGGCTTTCCGAATGAGAACCTGAAAAAGAAAAATCTAATGTAAACTACAGGCGAGATCTACTACGCGATGGGGCGCAGGTTAGATTCCCCGTCACGGCGGCTGCATTTCGGTGAGAGCGAAATGCAAAGAACAGCCGGGTGCTTAGATTGAGATGCACATTAATGAATCCCAGGTGGTCTAAATTCATCCGAAGGTCCCCGCTTCCGCGCGGCTCATGATCATATCGTAGTTGCGGCAATTGCTGGGGCAAACCCCAGCAATTATTAAACTATGCGATAAAACATGGCACTCGAACCATGACGAAAAATACACCACAAAAGGAATTAATCTTGAAAAATAGTGTACAGCCTGTGTGAAACCTGCCGCACTTATTCAACATCAGTACCGGCCAACCTTAGCGTTAAGTGGCTCAAGTTGTCCATCCGCTTTAGTCACATTGTAATAGAATAATACACGTGTACTGCTACGCCAGTCTAGCACCAATAGAATGATTCACATAGTCGAGGAGTTTCCCTTCGGCAAGTTCACTTGTATATTTTTTAGATCAGGTCGACATTACAGAAGCTCAGTTCATTAATCCGACAGGAGCGGCGTTTCCCTATGACGTATAGGGCCCGTATTCTCGATTAATTGCACCATCAATCACGCTTAAACGGCATATTAGCGTGTGTAAAAAATATAGAAAAGTGACCGATTCAGAATACGAAAACAGGTCTGACTCCGGCGTGCGAGCAATATCATGATTCATGCTCGACAGCAGGTACGATATGCTGCACTTAATTAGGTCTCTCTCTCAGTCTCTGCTGTTCAGAGATTAACGAATAAATTGTGGCTTGATAGATTTGCTTGTGAAACAAGCGTAGTTCACACAGCGGCAGCGACGTCATAATTGCTCGATGTCGCAGAAATCCCGTCGCATTACTGCTAATAACGAGCGCAGCTATGTAGGATGCCGAACGAAGTTTGTGTGCGAAATGTCGTCTCGAAAGATTTTTTTTCTTCTTTTTCAATTATTAACAACAAGAAGGAAGCCACACTCCCTCACAACAATAAGTGACGTCAAGAAGCTGCTTCGCCGATGCGGCACCGCAAATTGAACGTGAAGTTTCCTGTCGTTAACCGTTTCCGGGTCCATTATATAACCGCCTACAACAGCAAAAATAACCGGACCTATGCGCTATACACACAATATTACAGAACCGCATTTGCTCAATGTATTTTATTACAAAGCTCCTTTATTAGAAAGCCTATTCACAGGTGCACAAGAAAGTGCCTTCAGACATTTCTTTGGCAAAGAGAGAGAGAGAGAGAGCCGAGCTACTGCAAAAGGCGAAGGAAACGTACGCGAAAAAAAGAAAAGAAAGAAGGAATAAAAGAAAATCACGCGATCCGTAATGCCACACACTGAAGCCTTTTTCCACGGCTGACCTGTCGCGCCCAATCAAGCGTTTCGCTGGGCCGCAATTCCTTTCAGAGGCTAAGTTTAGAATCAATGCACGATATGTCTCGGTTAAAAAAAGAAACAAAAAGAAAAACGCGCGGAGTGCAGGCCATGTTTGCGTAACAGGAGTCGTTGGAACTACGTAACTGTCGAGGGCTGACGCAGAGAGAAACGTAAAGGCAAAGAAGGGGGAAATGCACCGGACCGTAGTTCACGCGTGCATGCGCACTGAACGTTCCTCTTGCCTTGCAAAGCGACAACACGCGGGGCTGAACATTTGAGCAGTGCTGAATTAAGAGCCATGCAGCTACACGGAGAATGAAGTGGTTTTTTTGTTGTTTTTTTTGTTTTTTTCTACACAGAGACACTTTGTGTATCAAAACCAAGGCTTTCCTAGAACGGCCGCGCGCAAGCACGATGCCCGAAGGACGCCAGCGAGGCCTCGAAATAAACGGGGGAAGCAATCGTCGTTGCCTACTGTACCCGTCACGCCTTTCCCGCGGGGACAAGCAAGCGCCGACCATACACTATATACAAGCTTAAGAAAATGTGCTATGTATAGGAACCATGAAAAATCCCTGGAACACGGGCTGATCGCGTTGGCTACAGCGACACCACGTGTTACAAGGATTTTTCATCGCTTCGACACTCCATCTTCCTCTGAACTTCTACCCTATGTATATACAGGAAGGCAAGTAAACAAAACAAACTAGCACAGTAACGATCCATAGGTAACGGCGGTGTACACAAACGATGAGAAACCGCGAAAACTGAAGCACTCACGATCAGTCGGTCGATGGACGCACGTACAGAATTATGCGAGGCAAAGCTACAGAGTGTTTTAATTATATTCGACAGGCCGTACTGAGGAGGCTTCCGTTCGACTTTCAACCACTCGGCGTTCTTTGTACATAACTTACATCTCAATCAAATAAGATCGCAATGCGTTACTAGTAACAATATCTGGAGTTTTAAGTGCCAGAACCAGGATATGATTATGAGGCACGCCGTAGTGGAGGGCTCGGGAAATTTTGACCGTCTGGTGTCGTTTAAGGAGCACTTACATCGCGCAGTACACGGGCCTCTATACCATTTTGCCTCCGTCGAAATACGATCGCCGTGGGCGGGATCGAACCCGCGACTTTCAGGTCAGCAGCTGAGCACCGTATAAAAACACTTATCACCGAGGCGGACCACAATGTGTTACTGCGTTTCGATTCGACGTTATTGGAATGCACCCCGCTTCACAACAAGGATCTGGTGGGGACGTCCGCGGCGGACGTACTAAAACCCCAAGATATGTTTTCCTCCCTTCTCTCAGATTTACAGAACATTTAAAAAGAAAGATGCACTTTTTCAACGCGAGAAGCTTGACTTGAAAAAAAGAAATATAAAAACGTCACTTTTCTCTAACAGACCAACAGGAAAATGTGTCGATACAACAAAAAAAATTGAAGGACCCTTAAGCTTCGCCTTTAAGAGTTGAATGCGATAGCGAAATCCGGCCTCTAGTGCGCACTTCAACCACTAAGTGCATGCTTATTAATCCGTATTGTTATACACACACGCACACAGATACACATGTGCGCGCGCGCGCAAATGGTAGAGGTTTTCGATCTAAAACAAGAATCGCATGCCCTCCAAGATGCACGCCGCGCGCTTGCCACCTCGGAGGCCATAAAGAGTCGAGACATATTTCTTACAATGCCTCACAGATGGAAGCACATTATCTAGCGTTTGCTGTTTGCTTGATCAACGCCTCCTCTAGAAAGCCAGCGTTGGCTTGATATGTTTTCCGCTAGATGGACATAGTTGTCCATATTTAGAGCTGTTTGAAAGTTCGTGTGTGTTTTTAGCGGCGATGGCTGCACTATCCCGGCCTTTTTCGACGTAGTTTGATGGTCTCGCCAATGCGCCACAAATCGCCGAGTAGGCTCGTTTTTGTCGTGACACCTGCCGAACAAAGTGCGTTAGAGACTCCTTCACTACATGACATTTATGTAGTGTTTTTTTCTGAAGCAGCTGCAAGTAACATCGTGGCTTTGTGGTAGGACACCTGCTTGCCACGCGAACGGCCCGGGTTCGATCCTCAATGAGACCGAAGATTTCATTCTTTATTTTATTTGCTTCTTTCTCGAATTTTCGCTCACGGATGATTTTTCGCTCACAACCAGCGGTGCCGACACCGGAATTTCTGCGACACGAGCTCTCTAACGCTATCGCGTTAATATCTCCCTGAAACCGTTTTGTTTAGTAAGGAGCACGCGCGCGCTAAAAGCTCCGCGCGAAAGGTCGCCCTGTATCTAAGACGAGACTGCCACTGAAACGCATGCCGCTCTGACGAGCACTGCAGACACAATGACGCCAACTTCCCTCACATCAGAGCCGCGCCAAATATTTTGGCAGGTCGTCGGAACAGGCTCTTGCGGCGTTAAGGAGGATGACGCGCGGTCCTTAACACGACGTCATCGGAGCGTATAGTGTGCGCTGAACAGAGAGAGTGAGGCGAAAACCGCGGGGACCGAAAACGTTACCCTCGGCCACAAAAGCGCGTGTTCGCAGTTTTCTCCGTCTCTCCGTCGTCCTCACACACACAGACATACAAACAAGCACGCGAGCAAGCAAGCAAGCAAGCGATGAGCTCTCTCAACCAACAGCCGACTTCAAGCTCAGTAGACAAGACTCGAGTCGAGGACGACCGGGAAAGCTTCACGGATGAACACTTTTGAGAGGAAGATGGCGAGGTCGGCAAAGGGAAGGGAAGAGATCTATACGGAGTCGGCGCCGCCGTGCAAGTTACGGTGCGGCCGCCGCGCTATAGCTAGAGCGACTCGGGTTCCTGACGCCTCCGCGACAGCTGGATTGCCGCGGAAAGACCCCGACGTCGCAGCGACGCGCTTGCGCGCGCCCGTGAAGGGTGGCTAGGCGCGATAGCTTCCAGGCTTAGCGAGTTGTCAAGGAAAAAGGAAAGCGAAACAAAGCAAACACCACGGGCCCGCAATCACCCCGCAAAGTATTTCGCCTGACCCCGAAATAGCGGCCTGTTCGCGAAAACCTCTCGGCCGCTGACCTCCCCCCTCTTCCCGCCAGAGGTTCGTCCCGTGCCACTGCGGTCTGATAAGACGCGGAGACGAGTGCGTACGCCCGCACCAGGATTTTCCACGAGGCAGGCGAGAAACGAGCCCGGCTTCCAAAGGTCTGCTGATAAAACGCCATCCATCCATCCATCCATGTGCGGCCGGTTTCGCGCGGCTCTCGTATTATTAGTTGCGGAAGCATTCGTAAATAACCCAAGTTTTATACGCACGCGTATAGGCTCACAGATGCCCGCATGCGTACGTTGTGTGCATTAGTGATCGAAGAACATGCGGACTGACAGTCCTGCGAAAAAATAAAATAAAATAAATAAAACGAACTACCTCGCATCCCTGTCACACTGGACCTTTTAATGTCATTCGAATGGAACGACATTCGCATCTGATGACATTATGCGGCTGCTACACAGCGATATTTAATGTCATTAGAATCGAATGAGTCGAATGAGTTCAAAAAGCACATTCGCCGTTGCAGCCGAACCGAATGTATACTCTCTAGCCCGGAGACTTTTTCAATTTGACACGCACTAACAGAAACACGCTATTAATGTTGCTTTTTTAAGGCATCTGTCATTTTAAAGTGAGCAGGTGCACGGAAGGCTGTCGCAAAATGTTAACCTCAGTGGCGTCTCGCTGCCGTGCCGGTGCGGTCGGGCATAATGCAAACAAACAGACGCCGGTGTGCACGTGGATATGCAGCGATGGCATCAGCTCTACGAACGCACTGGACCCAGGCGGAGACGTTCGCTCTCATAAGGCTATGGGGAGACAATAGTTCGCTGTTCCGTTGCAAGCTGCTTTCCCGTATGGACGCGTATGAGACCGCGTTTTGAAGGCCAACAAACGCGGAAAGGGCTGGGTTTTTGTGAGTGTGCTGTCGCACCGCAAACTTCCACGGGCGCCTCTGTTACTTCGCGTTGTAGAAAACTTCAATAGATGGGACACTTTCTTTTGTTTGTTTTTTTCTTTTTCAAGTCACGCCGCGCATGCCTTCAGCAAACGCACTCGAAGCGACTCCCCACATGTCTTTTAAACTAAATAACTTCACTTTTCTGCCACTCTACATTTACCTTTCTCAACTTTTCCGGCCATTTTTTAACGAATTATCGACACTGATATCATGAACGAATGACATTACTTTTTCTTGTGTAGCAGCACCACCAATCGAATGGCCGTCGTTGCACTGAATGAGATTCGAACCTAATGACATTGAACATCTCCACTGTGACAGGGTATACACACTCAGTACCTGTAAATCGACGAATGCATTGCGATATTCGCAACGGCTATAGTCTGAACTGCAGTCTTCACTTCTCGTCTCTTGACCCAGTATTTTACGGCGCGACAGGAAGCCCACCCTTCGTAGCGTTTGTAGCTGCAGCGGTTTATCCGAAAAGCACGTAGTTATTTTATAAGCAGTATTTTTCGATCTGAAAGGCTCCAAACACGCATGAAGGCTTGCTCCAGCAACGCTGAGAATTGATAGCGATGCCGCTAGCCCTTGTGAAAGCTGTCGTTGTTCTGCTTTCGTAGGTGTTACTGTAACTATGCTTAACCATCTTTATTTTGAGCTTTCCAACCATTTTTGAAAATAGCAAGCTGTTACAATGAGATGTGTGGCTTTATACACCTTCCCGGTATTTGTACAGTGTTGTGTGCGCCTGCGCCCAAGGTTGCCTGCGCCTGTGTCATGGACGGCTTGTCCCGGCGTCGTTACTCTCTCGATACACGAGCCAAGCCAAGTAATCGAAAACGTAACTGTGCATATGCACGGCCGCACCGAGTAGCAGCGCGCGTCATTTCTGAGACGAAGCGTTGGTAGCAAAACTATGCAGCTCCAAAATCTTAGCGACGTGGAAACTACGTGCACTGTTGCATGAGCACGCTGAAAAGTTGCTCATGACGCGCTGACGAGCATGGGATGATTACGTCACGCGAAGGCAGCGCCACTTTAATGCATACTACGAACGCGGGCCTATATGTGCATTATGGAGTAATACCTTTAATATAAAGAAACGAACAATATTTCAATACTAACAAAAAAATCGTCGACCGCGTACAGCAATCAACGGTCACGTGGCCGTCTTCATCGGATCATTCATGCTTTTGCCGCCAGAGGCGCCACAGGTCATTTTTCGCGACTTTCAATTAAGAAATAAAAATATAAATCCATCTCTCACGAAACAAACAGGGTTGGTTTGAGTCCGTGCGACGGACAATCTTTACATCAGTGGAGTCAACTCATTTCATATTCTGGGCAGTTGTCGGTCCCTTTAACGCTGTGCAATGTAACTATTTTAACGCTGCAGCAATGTAACGAGAAAAGATTCCAACATAACAAGCTGTAATAAATATAGAAAGGAAGACGCGCTTATATATATATATATATATATATATATATATATATATATATATATATATATATATATATATATAAATGAAGTTTTCTTGAAGTGCCACCTCTCATATATATATATATATATATATATATATATATATATATATATATATATATATATATATATAAGGTAAGTGACGATAAAAAAAGGAAGTAAGGTTACATCAATATAATCCACTCGGAGAATGGAAACAAAGTATACAAAGCGGTCTGAACTAATTTATCAGAAATGGCCACGTAAACAACAATAAATGAGGCACCCACTGATTGCGAAGAAATACTGAAAGCATCGCGCTGTGCCACTATATATTATCAACGCACACGTGCGCTGTAGGTGGTGTGGCAATATATCCAGATTACTCGTATTACGCAGTCATTGCGCACATACTCAACTGTACGAACACCCTTTTATATCAGTATATCCGCTCTGTACGTTAACGCCGCCTGTCGTATGTAATACACTGCGCCAATAATGTACGAGCGCGGAGGAACAAACTGCGTTTCCGCCGCCAACTTACAACACGCCATGCGCTGGCGCGTGGCCAGGAGAAGTCTAGTCCGGAACGTCGGGCTTAATTACTGGACAAGGCGTGCGCCCCGCAGCACGTGTAAGGTCGGTTGCATAACGGCGCGAACTTTTCCACGCGCCGCCTATCAAACACCGCGTTCACTCCCCACCCAGTCCACACGTATTATCTATAACGCAAGAACTCCACGCGTTTGCGTAACACTCGCGGCGCTGGCGAAACCGACCTTGCCTGACTATCAGCCTCGCCTAACGCAGCGCGATATATAACCTCGCTGAAAACATACGACACATACGAGATATCGCGATAACGTTTCTCACCTTCGCTTATACAGCGGGCACGTTGCGCAACGCACCGCGTTTGGCTAAGTGCAGCACGTGATCAGAGTGCGATGCCAAAGGTCACGCGGGGTTACAGCCAAAGCCGGAAGCCACGCGGTCATTAAAAAAAAGAAAGAAAAACATTACATTCCGGGTACTTACGTCGATATGACTCAGAGGCACGCCAATGGGGACTACGGACAAATTTCGCTCACCAAGGCGTTACTCCCCCCCCCCCCCCCCCCACACACACACACACACGCGCGCGCGCGCTCTCAGAGCACGAGCACTCCGTAACGCTCACGCTGTAGCACGAGATACAAGACAGCAGTGTACAATTAAGCGTGAAATTATTAAGAAGATGTTATCACCCCGAGGCGCAGTGTAAACAATGAAAAACTACCCGCACACTCACACCAGGAAGCACGGTGCCCGGAAGTTAGGTCTGTTGCACACGCTCGTGGGTTACCTTTAACAGTTTCGCGCCCATTCGCCACTTCCGCATGCACTGCACGGCTATCATCGTAACTAGCGAAATGCAGTACCTGGACAAATACTTATTATGCGTACGATCAGCTACAATCCGTGGCTCGACACTACCAGATTTCATCGCTCTATCGCTCGCTCCCTTTCCCTGATGCCGTAGCTCTGAGTAAATGTCGATGACTGCTCAGAGAACTTGAGCGTTACTGCGAGTGCACGTGCACATCCTGATAAAAAACGAAAAGAAAAAAAAATCGTTGAGCGAGCGTTTATTTAGGCGACCTATGCAGTGAAACTTCACTGCAGAGTATGCTGTATATAAAAGCGTTTAATATGCGATGGAAGAGTCCCATCTTCCTTTTTAATTAGACCAACGTTAACCGGATCATCTGTCTTCCTACAGCAAGTATACGCAGCTCTCAACTTTCTGCCCAGGTTGGGCGTACCTGAACGTAACGCGAACTGCGGTAAACCTCTGCAACATGCACTTCACCGCCGATAGCTTCCGGATAGCATGCAACCACTGCAGCGCATGCAAGGCCATGCCACCCGCCACGTGCCCTCATAAGTAATGTACACACGGGACCTTGTTGTCATTCGTCGTGAAGCGACTTAATTCCGCGGCGCCTGTCGATATCTAGTTCCTGCACGCACGTCGCATCCAAACACGAGCCTTGCCAGCGTATAATAACTAAGGCGGGCGCGCTTTCAAGTGGGGAAAAGAAAGAAAGTTCGCTGCATATACAAACAAACAAACAGCTCAGATATGAAAATAAACACTGCGAGAGTTAGAAAGTTGGGGAAGAAGAGAAAGAGGATGCCCGAACAAACAAACTGCGCCTGCGCAGAGTATATGTGCACTGTACACGTGTTACAGCTGATTTTCGCGGACAAAACTGCTTCTTTTCCCAGAATTCAACCCCCCTTCTCCAACCCCCCCCTCCCCGGACCTCGGCGAATGCAGTTTCCCGGGGAACGTAACCGTGCTTTTGTCTTTCACGTTCTACATCACCGCTCTTGCTTTTTTTTTTTTTTGTTCTATTACGCACCGGTATCGCGACCGCGTCGTAGCGCATGGCCGAGCAAGGAACACGGTGAAACGCAGCGAGCTGGCGTCGTTGCCACTGACAGGCACCGCCGGGACCCGAAGCAAAACAATCGTCGCACGCCTCGGTGACCCGAAGAAAAATGACGTCCCGGTTGTCGCCAATTCAATGCACCACAGCCACCGCCACCGTCAACGGGATGATGAAACAACGATGGAGAAAGGGAGACGACTGCTTCAAGCAACAGCGAGGCCCATGAAAGAACAGGAGACCGCATACTTGCATCCCATGGAATGTGCTCCCTCAGCTTTGACAAGAACGAAACGCGAGAACTTGCGAGAAGAAGCAACAGGCTGGTTATAGTGAGCCATTAACGCAATTCATGTCATACTTCCCTCGTGCTGTGCGTGTGTGAGTGTGGGGACGCAAGGAACCAGGCGCTTATTTACAGCTAGGTGATCTGGTAACGACCGTTCATGCATGTGCTTCCACAATGTTAATTGACTAATGCATCAGTAATTTGTCTATAGTGTGCGAGCGACTGCACTTAACTGTAATATACAGTTTCACGGAACAAGAACAAGCTAAGTACAACATTATGTTATCTGACGCCTGTACGCACGTATAAATCAATACGGCTACGCAAAATGCAAACTTTAACGTAGCTATCAACAGTAAACACACACACACACACACCTATATATATATATATATATATATATATATATATATATATATATATATATATATATATATATATATATATATATATCTTTAAATGCTGTTGCGAGCACCCGTCCTTCGCCATGACTCGTCAACTCTGTCATAACTACGACTTATATACCTATATACATGTATATATTAAATGTGTTGTACCAGCATAGTCCAGAGCGCATAATGCTAATAATAGAATAAAATGAGAAGGAAACCGGTGAGAGACCCTGATTGATTGGCGTCCGACGAAATGGCTGCCCCGCCGATATCCGCTACAAGGAAACCCCATCCTCCAAGAGAGCTCGCCATATGGTGGAGCGTCGGATTTCGTCACCGAGCTCAATCGTCTTTGTCACGCCGGGATAAGCCTATACACGGAGTGCGCGAAATCCATCTGTTCCTATAAGAGATCCTCTTCCCCATGAAATAAGTACACGGGGCTGAGAAGAAGGACGCCGTCGCGTCGTGTCGAAATACCGACCGTCTGAACGCGGCGCGCTTGCTTTTTTTGGAACACGAGAGAAGGTTTGACATTCAATCCATCCTTCGTCGTAACTCTGTCATCGAAGCCGAATTCGAGAAGGGTGATTGTATCGAATGGCGCTGCAGTGAAATAAATAAATAAATAAAGGAAGGAAGGCAGGAAGGAAGGCAGGAAGGAAGGAAGGAAGGAGGAAGGAAGGAAGGAAGGAAGGAAGGAAGGAAGGAAGGAAGGAAGGAAGGAAGGAAGGAAAGTGCAGACTGTAGAGGGCGGACTTAATCACGGTGAATAAAATCAAGCACGCAAAGATAGGCCTATACAGGGTTAGCGTATAGAATGTGCATTAGTTTGCAAAGCTCTGTGATGCAAATGACAGGCAACAGAGACACGCCGACCGGTAACAGGAAGGTATACAACGTCAGCCACGCATCATCAACTAACTGCGTGCCGTGTCAAAGCAAGGGGGAAAGAGGACTGACAGGAGAGCTGGCCCGCGTTGTTGCTATGTGCATAAGTGATTACATATTAGTTTTCCCGCTTGAATGGCATGTTTCGCGATTGTTTCAGGGTACTGAGCCGCATGCAAGGCCTTACAAGCTACGAGGGACTCTGAGGATGAACATTAAACGTGCTTGTAGTTCCCAGTTCCTCTTCCTCTTTTTTCTTTCTTTTTCTTTTTTTTTTGTGCCCCGTATTCATTCATTTGGCGGAAGAAGTTCCACTCTTCCTTTAAAAAACGAAGTTTAAACTAACACCTTCTTCTTGTAATTTCGCGCCGAAGGATTGTTTTCCATATGTCAATATATAGGTATGAAGTTGCGGATTTTATAGTACCGTTTGATATTTAGACCACTTCAGAACAGAAAAAAAAAAAATTGATACAGCCCATCGTCCGTGCTGAATTCAGCGCAGCCCTGTACTGCATGATAACCGATGAACGTCATCCCAACATATACAGCCGCTCGCCAAATCCGCGATCTCACAAAAGAACTAGTGCGGCAACATCCTACAATCAGCCTCGGAACAAGTCTTTATCCGTTTTCACTTTCTATTTTTCTCTCCTACCCCCCCCCCCCTTTTGTTTTAACTGGCTTACCGAGGCATCGCATCAGTAGTAATGAAATTGGACGCTTTCACATTAAGGAAAGCGTAATTTACTTACACTGCTCGTCCATTTCGAGCGACATTCCTGGTAGGCCGCCAGGGAAACGGGAGTTCGTGAGAAATCACAGTATACTGAGGCTCACAACCAACAGCCATTGCACAAGGCTGTCTACCGAGGCGACTTAGGGAAGCGCGCTTCTTTGTCATCGCCTTCACGGTACTGAGCAAACAAATATGTTCAATGACTCTCTCTCTCATATATATATATATATATATATATATATATATATATATATATATATATATATATATATATATATATATATAGCACTCATTTCTTCTAATTAGCTTTGCTCCGCAGCTTGGCATAGTTTGGCTTCAGCTTGTCGAACGTCCATCACCGGCTTCGGCAACCTTTCACGATTCCTGTTGACATGCCTTCTTCGAAGAACTATATAAAGAACAAAAATAGATAGAGAGAGAAAGAACTGGCACGAAAGCCTAGACGCGGGGTTGGCCGGTACGACAGGACGGAAGGAAGCCCAGGTCAGGCCGAACTGCCCATTGCGTAATTGTAATCCTCGTTCTTGCCTTTCCGTGGGGCCAGAGCCTCGAGAAAATACAAATATATAAAAAAACTAAGATCAGCGAGATAACGAAGCGTCGCAGTAAAGCTGCGCGCAGCTGACGCGAGATCGTCGACGGAGGTGCCGAAAGGCGCGAACTCTCCTGGAAACAGACCAAGCTGGCATAAGGCAGCACCTGCGGCCGTATAGACAGAAGAGAGGATTGCGCCAGGCGCCGATAATAAGATCAGGACAGTGCGGCCCTTTCTCGACAAAGAGCCGCGCTTGGTTTGACGCTGCCTATTACGTGAAGAGGTGCTCCGAACGAGGACGTTCAGTCGACGAAACTCGCAACGTCGACCCAAGACGGGTCCGCGCTATAATCCAGTACAGCAATATGAAGACATGACAAAAATGTCAATGACAAAGGCGATAGGACTGGGCCGAACACTTCTAGTGCCTCATGCTTCTGCTTCGAGAAATAACTGCGGCATAGCTGTAGCAAGCTTCGTTTTGCCAACAATACAACGCATTCCGATGTACGCCGCATGACTTGCAAAAATATAATACGTATCCAATCCATTCTTTAAGGTGAAATAGTTATCACTGAAACTTGCCTCACGATATTGCGAAAGAAAAAAAAAAGGCCCTTTTTCTCGTGTTCACGTTGGAATACTGCAGTGCCTACACAATGCCGAAAATACACGATGGCAGGAGAACAGTTAACCTACGAATCCACATACACGGCACCGCCACGTGTTCATGTGCTTTTGTTGTACCTTAGTCTTGTCTGAGCTGTGCTATATAAGGTTCCAAGATGGCGCCGCAAAAGAAAGAAGAAAAAAAAACGAAGAAGGACGTGAATAGCGACCACGTGTAGTAAGAAAAGATCACAGTGCAAGCAAAGCACAACTGAAGCCACGAGACAATCAGTGGGAGTGCCTTATGGCTAGGTATAGAAATGGCCGAGTTCGTATAAGCATTCATTTCTTCGAAACGGGGCCAACACTACTGAAACCAAAACACGGGATGATGTGTGTTTTGTATGCTATTCCGAGTTTTCACCTTATTCAGCGGCGCCGTTTTAAAGAAATGAAATTTATACTAACACGTTGAAAAGGAGACTGTGAATGCATGTATACGTTGTAATGCAGGTATACGAAAGACTGAAGTTGCGCCATGATGAATATGTGCAACGAGCAGTTGACGGACCAGTGCGCGTCGATTAAATACTACAGCGAATCAAGCTCACTGGGCCCGAGTTAGCTTAGGAGGGCCATGTGTTTGGGTCGACTTTTTAAACAAGGAAGAACTAAAAGTGATGGCTTCGTGGAGAGTCGCTGCGTGACTAACACTTCCACCTACACAGTTTCCTTCCTCCATGTTTGTGACTCAACAGATTCGCGCTCACCTTCGCCTTATCTGTCACACAGCTATCCACCTGTCATATTTGCTTACGGACAGCGACCTCTCATCGTCACACCGAAGAGTGTCAAACAACACAGAGGAACCGACTCTTCTTTAGGAAGTCCTCAACCGAAGCATAGGCGCGCCAGAAAGCGAGAGAAGCCCCCTATCCGCCACAAGCGTTCGCTGCAATCTCAAGCCACAATCTGAAGCACGATGCGCCGTTTCAAGTTGCTAGCTGCGCCTCAGAAGTGTGCTGCTGAAGTGCTTCAAGGATAAAAGACCCAGCGAAAAAAGAAAGAAAAAGAGGAAGTTTCTTTTTCTGTCTCTCCGTATCATCAGTCTCGCGCTCTTCCAGGTCAAAAACGTGGCTTCGCCAACCGCGACAGGCGCCCCACTATAGATATGCTTTATGTATATGTGATCACATACGGTATAACTCAACAGATGCGCTCCCTGGATGTCTGACGGCAGTATTTCTACGCAGTCTCGTCCGACGCATATCAGCGCTTATACTTACGCGGTTGTCGGGCAGCTACATAGAGTTGCCCAGCTCATTCGACAGATATTTAAGTCTAGCGAAATTCTCGATATAACGTACTTCTAAAATGTCTATACATGGTTTGAGATGTGTCACTTCACAACGTCGTGCAGGCGCAAAGATTCGGGCGAAATAAATAAATAAATAAATAAATAAATAAATAAATAAATAAATAAATAAATAAATAAATAAATAAATAAATAAATAAATAAATAAATAAATAAATAAATAAAATAAGAGCAGCAGAAAAAAAGCACAATACCCAGGAAGTGAAAGAACTAAGATGTAAAATAGATTCTTTCCTTTTCCGTGACATTTCCGGAGGGTCACAAATTATTACGTTTTTACTTAGTCCCGTATGGACGCGTATGAGACCGCGTTTTGAAGGCCAACAAACGCGGAAAGGGCTGGGTTTTTGTGAGTGTGCTGTCGCACCGCAAACTTCCACGGGCGCCTCTGTTACTTCGCGTTGTAGAAAACTTCAATAGATGGGACACTTTCTTTTGTTTGTTTTTTTCTTTTTCAAGTCACGCCGCGCATGCCTTCAGCAAACGCACTCGAAGCGACTCCCCACATGTCTTTTAAACTAAATAACTTCACTTTTCTGCCACTCTACATTTACCTTTCTCAACTTTTCCGGCCATTTTTTAACGAATTATCGACACTGATATCATGAACGAATGACATTACTTTTTCTTGTGTAGCAGCACCACCAATCGAATGGCCGTCGTTGCACTGAATGAGATTCGAACCTAATGACATTGAACATCTCCACTGTGACAGGGTATACACACTCAGTACCTGTAAATCGACGAATGCATTGCGATATTCGCAACGGCTATAGTCTGAACTGCAGTCTTCACTTCTCGTCTCTTGACCCAGTATTTTACGGCGCGACAGGAAGCCCACCCTTCGTAGCGTTTGTAGCTGCAGCGGTTTATCCGAAAAGCACGTAGTTATTTTATAAGCAGTATTTTTCGATCTGAAAGGCTCCAAACACGCATGAAGGCTTGCTCCAGCAACGCTGAGAATTGATAGCGATGCCGCTAGCCCTTGTGAAAGCTGTCGTTGTTCTGCTTTCGTAGGTGTTACTGTAACTATGCTTAACCATCTTTATTTTGAGCTTTCCAACCATTTTTGAAAATAGCAAGCTGTTACAATGAGATGTGTGACTTTATACACCTTCCCGGTATTTGTACAGTGTTGTGTGCGCCTGCGCCCAAGGTTGCCTGCGCCTGTGTCATGGACGGCTTGTCCCGGCGTCGTTACTCTCTCGATACACGAGCCAAGCCAAGTAATCGAAAACGTAACTGTGCATATGCACGGCCGCACCGAGTAGCAGCGCGCGTCATTTCTGAGACGAAGCGTTGGTAGCAAAACTATGCAGCTCCAAAATCTTAGCGACGTGGAAACTACGTGCACTGTTGCATGAGCACGCTGAAAAGTTGCTCATGACGCGCTGACGAGCATGGGATGATTACGTCACGCGAAGGCAGCGCCACTTTAATGCATACTACGAACGCGGGCCTATATGTGCATTATTATGGAGTAATACCTTTAATATAAAGAAACGAACAATATTTCAATACTAACAAAAAAATCGTCGACCGCGTACAGCAATCAACGGTCACGTGGCCGTCTTCATCGGATCATTCATGCTTTTGCCGCCAGAGGCGCCACAGGTCATTTTTCGCGACTTTCAATTAAGAAATAAAAATATAAATCCATCTCTCACGAAACAAACAGGGTTGGTTTGAGTCAGTGCGACGGACAATCTTTACATCAGTGGAGTCAACTCATTTCATATTCTGGGCAGTCGTCGGTCCCTTTAACGCTGTGCAATGTAACTATTTTAACGCTGCAGCAATGTAACGAGAAAAGATTCCAACATAACAAGCTGTAATAAATATAGAAAGGAAGACGCGCTTATATATATATATATATATATATATATATATATATATATATATATATATATATATATATATATATAAGGTAAGTGACGATAAAAAAAGGAAGTAAGGTTACATCAATATAATCCACTCGGAGAATGGAAACAAAGTATACAAAGCGGTCTGAACTAATTTATCAGAAATGGCCACGTAAACAAACAATAAATGAGGCACCCACTGATTGCGAAGAAATACTGAAAGCATCGCGCTGTGCCACTAATATATTATCAACGCACACGTGCGCTGTAGGTGGTGTGGCAATAATATCCAGATTACTCGTATTACGCAGTCATTGCGCACATACTCAACTGTACGAACACCCTTTTATATCAGTATATCCGCTCTGTACGTTAACGCCGCCTGTCGTATGTAATACACTGCGCCAATAATGTACGAGCGCGGAGGAACAAACTGCGTTTCCGCCGCCAACTTACAACACGCCATGCGCTGGCGCGTGGCCAGGAGAAGTCTAGTCCGGAACGTCGCGGTTAATTACTGGACAAGGCGTGCGCCCCGCAGCACGTGTAAGGTCGGTTGCATAACGGCGCGAACTTTTCCACGCGCCGCCTATCAAACACCGCGTTCACTCCCCACCCAGTCCACACGTATTATCTATAACGCAAGAACTCCACGCGTTTGCGTAACACTCGCGGCGCTGGCGAAACCGACCTTGCCTGACTATCAGCCTCGCCTAACGCAGCGCGATATATAACCTCGCTGAAAACATACGACACATACGAGATATCGCGATAACGTTTCTCACCTTCGCTTATACAGCGGGCACGTTGCGCAACGCACCGCGTTTGGCTAAGTGCAGCACGTGATCAGAGTGCGATGCCAAAGGTCACGCGGGGTTACAGCCAAAGCCGGAAGCCACGCGGTCATTAAAAAAAAGAAAGAAAAACATTACATTCCGGGTACTTACGTCGATATGACTCAGAGGCACGCCAATGGGGACTACGGACAAATTTCGCTCACCAAGGCGTTACTCCCCCCCCCCCCCCCCCCCCCACACACACACACACACGCGCGCGCGCGCTCTCAGAGCACGAGCACTCCGTAACGCTCACGCTGTAGCACGAGATACAAGACAGCAGTGTACAATTAAGCGTGAAATTATTAAGAAGATGTTATCACCCCGAGGCGCAGTGTAAACAATCAAAAACTACCCGCACACTCACACCAGGAAGCACGGTGCCCGGAAGTTAGGTCTGTCGCACACGCTCGTGGGTTACCTTTAACAGTTTCGCGCCCATTCGCCACTTCCGCATGTACTGCACGGCTATCATCGTACCTAGCGAAATGCAGTACCTGGACACATACTTATTATGCGTACGATCAGCTACAATCCGTGGCTCGACACTACCAGATTTCATCGCTCTATCGCTCGCTCCCTTTCCCTGATGCCGTAGCTCTGAGTAAATGTCGATGACTGCTCAGAGAACTTGAGCGTTACTGCGAGTGCACGTGCACATTCTGATAAAAAACGAAAAGAAAAAAAAATCGTTGAGCGAGCGTTTATTTAGGCGACCTATGCAGTGAAACTTCACTGCAGAGTATGCTGTATATAAAAGCGTTTAATATGCGATGGAAGAGTCCCATCTTCCTTTTTAATTAGACCAACGTTAACCGGATCATCTGTCTTCCTACAGCAAGTATACGCAGCTCTCAACTTTCTGCCCAGGTTGGGCGTACCTGAACGTAACGCGAACTGCAGTAAACCTCTGCAACATGCACTTCACCGCCGATAGCTTCCGGATAGCATGCAACCACTGCAGCGCATGCAAGCTAGGCCATGCCACCCGCCACGTGCCCTCATAACTAATGTACACACGGGACCTTGTTGTCATTCGTCGTGAAGCGACTTAATTCCGCGGCGCCTGTCGATATCTAGTTCCTGCACGCACGTCGCATCCAAACACGAGCCTTGCCAGCGTATAATAACTAAGGCGGGCGCGCTTTCAAGAGGGGAAGAGAGAGAAAGTGCGCTGCATATACAAACAAACAAACAGCTCAGATATGAAAATAAACACTGCGAGAGTTAGAAAGTTGGGGAAGAAGAGAAAGAGGATGCCCGAACAAACAAACTGCGCCTGCGCAGAGTATATGTGCACTGTACACGTGTTACAGCTGATTTTCGCGGACAAAACTGCTTCTTTTCCCAGAATTCAACCCCCCTTCTCCAACCCCCCTCCCCGGACCTCGGCGAATGCAGTTTCCCGGGGAACGTAACCGTGCTTTTGTCTTTCACGTTCTACATCACCGTCTCTTGCTTTTTTTTTTTTTTGTTCTATTACGCACCGGTATCGCGACCGCGTCGTAGCGCATGGCCGAGCAAGGAACACGGTGAAACGCAGCGAGCTGGCGTCGTTGCCACTGACAGGCACCGCCGGGACCCGAAGCAAAAACAATCGTCGCACGCCTCGGTGACCCGAAGAAAAATGACGTCCCGGTTGTCGCCAATTCAATGCACCACAGCCACCGCCACCGTCAACGGGATGATGAAACAACGATGGAGAAAGGGAGACGACTGCTTCAAGCAACAGCGAGGCCCATGAAAGAACAGGAGACCGCATACTTGCATCCCATGGAATGTGCTCCCTCAGCTTTGACAAGAACGAAACGCGAGAACTTGCGAGAAGAAGCAACAGGCTGGTTATAGTGAGCCATTAACGCAATTCATGTCATACTTCCCTCGTGCTGTGCGTGTGTGAGTGTGGGGACGCAAGGAACCAGGCGCTTATTTACAGCTAGGTGATCTGGTAACGACCGTTCATGCATGTGCTTCCACAATGTTAATTGACTAATGCATCAGTAATTTGTCTATAGTGTGCGAGCGACTGCACTTAACTGTAATATACAGTTTCACGGAACAAGAACAAGCTAAGTACAACATTATGTTATCTGACGCCTGTACGCACGTATAAATCAATACGGCTACGCAAAATGCAAACTTTAACGTAGCTATCAACAGTAAACACACACACACACACACCTATATATATATATATATATATATATATATATATATATATATATATATATATATATATATATATATATCTTTAAATGCTGTTGCGAGCACCCGTCCTTCGCCATGACTCGTCAACTCTGTCATAACTATGACTTATATACCTATATACATGTATATATTAAATGTGTTGTACCAGCATAGTCCAGAGCGCATAATGCTAATAATAGAATAAAATGAGAAGGAAACCGGTGAGAGACCCTGATTGATTGACGTCCGACGAAATGGCTGCCCCGCCGATATCCGCTACAAGGAAACCCCATCCTCCAAGCGTCGGATTTCGCCACCGAGCTCAATCGTCTTTGTCACGCTGGGATAAGCCTATACACGGAGTGCGCGAAATCCATCTGTTCCTATAAGAGATCCTCTTCCCCATGAAATAAGTACACGGGGCTGAGAAGAAGGACGCCGTCGCGTCGTGTCGAAATACCGACCGTCTGAACGCGGCGCGCTTGCTTTTTTTTGGAACATGAGAGAAGGTTTGACATTCAATCCATCCTTCGTCGTAACTCTGTCATCGAAGCCGAATTCGAGAAGGGTTATTGTATCGAATGGCGCTGCAGTGAAATAAATAAATAAATTAATGAAGGAAGGAAGGAAGGAAGGAAGGAAAGAAAGAAAGTGCAGACAGACACCGTAGAGAGCGGACTTAATCACGGTGAATAAAATCAAGCACGCAAAGATAGGCCTATACAGGGTTAGCGTATAGAATGTGCATTAGTTTGCAAAGCTCTGTGATGCAAATGACAGGCAACAGAGACACGCCGACCGGTAACAGGAAGGTATACAACGTCAGCCACGCATCATCAACTAACTGCGTGCAGTGTCAAAGCAGGGGGGAAAGAGGACTAATAGGAGAGCTGGCCCGCGTTGTTGCTATGTGCATAAGTGATTACATATTAGTTTTCCCGCTTGAATGGCATGTTTCGCGATTGTTTCAGGGTACTGAGCCGCATGCAAGGCCTTACAAGCTACGAGGGACTCTGAGGATGAACATTAAACGTGCTTGTAGTTCCCAGTTCCTCTTCCTCTTTTTTCTTTCTTTTTCTTTTTTTTTTTGTGCCCCGTATTCATTCATTTGGCGGAAGAAGTTCCACTCTTCCTTTAAAAAACGAAGTTTAAACTAACACCTTCTTCTTGTAATTTCGCGCCGAAGGATTGTTTTCCATATGTCAATATATAGGTATGAAGTTGCGGATTTTATAGTACCGTTTGATATTTAGACCACTTCAGAACAGAAAAAAAAAATTGATACAGCCCATCGTCCGTGCTGAATTCAGCGCAGCCCTGTACTGCATGATAACCGATGAACGTCATCCCAACATATACAGCCGCTCGCCAAATCCGCGATCTCACAAAAGAACTAGTGCGGCAACATCCTACAATCAGCCTCGGAACAAGTCTTTATCCGTTTTCACTTTCTATTTTTCTCTCCTACCCCCCCCCCCCTTTTGTTTTAACTGGCTTACCGAGGCATCGCATCAGTAGTAATGAAATTGGACGCTTTCACATTAAGGAAAGCGTAATTTACTTACACTGCTCGTCCATTTCGAGCGACATTCCTGGTAGGCCGCCAGGGAAACGGGAGTTCGTGAGAAATCACAGTATACTGAGGCTCACAACCAACAGCCATTGCACAAGGCTGTCTACCGAGGCGACTTAGGGAAGCGCGCTTCTTTGTCATCGCCTTCACGGTACTGAGCAAACAAATATGTTCAATGACTCTCTCTCTCATATATATATATATATATATATATATATATATATATATATATATATATATATATATATATATATAGCACTCATTTCTTCTAATTAGCTTTGCTCCGCAGCTTGGCATAGTTTGGCTTCAGCTTGTCGAACGTCATCACCGGCTTCGGCAACCTTTCACGATTCCTGTTGACATGCCTTCTTCGAAGAACTATATAAAAGAACAAAAATAGATAGAGAGAGAAAGAACTGGCACGAAAGCCTAGACGCGGGGTTGGCCGGTACGACAGGACGGAAGGAAGCCCAGGTCAGGCCGAACTGCCCATTGCGTAATTGTAATCCTCGTTCTTGCCTTTCCGTGGGGCCAGAGCCTCGAGAAAATACAAATATATAAAAAAAACTAAGATCAGCGAGATAACGAAGCGTCGCAGTAAAGCTGCGCGCAGCTGACGCGAGATCGTCGACGGAGGTGCCGAAAGGCGCGAACTCTCCTGGAAACAGACCAAGCTGGCATAAGGCAGCACCTGCGGCCGTATAGACAGAAGAGAGGATTGCGCCAGGCGCCGATAATAAGATCAGGACAGTGCGGCCCTTTCTCGACAAAGAGCCGCGCTTGGTTTGACGCTGCCTATTACGTGAAGAGGTGCTCCGAACGAGGACGTTCAGTCGACGAAACTCGCAACGTCGACCCAAGACGGGTCCGCGCTATAATCCAGTACAGCAATATGAAGACATGACAAAAATGTCAATGACAAAGGCGATAGGACTGGGCCGAACACTTCTAGTGCCTCATGCTTCTGCTTCGAGAAATAACTGCGGCATAGCTGTAGCAAGCTTCGTTTTGCCAACAATACAACGCATTCCGATGTACGCCGCATGACTTGCAAAAAATATAATACGTATCCAATCCATTCTTTAAGGTGAAATAGTTATCACTGAAACTTGCCTCACGATATTGCGAAAGAAAAAAAAAAAGGCCCTTTTTCTCGTGTTCACGTTGGAATACTGCAGTGCCTACACAATGCCGAAAATACACGATGGCAGGAGAACAGTTAACCTACGAATCCACATACACGGCACCGCCACGTGTTCATGTGCTTTTGTTGTACCTTAGTCTTGTCTGAGCTGTGCTATATAAGGTTCCAAGATGGCGCCGCAAAAGAAAGAAGAAAAAAAAAACGAAGAAGGACGTGAATAGCGACCACGTGTAGTAAGAAAAGATCACAGTGAAAGCAAAGCACAACTGAAGCCACGAGACAATCAGTGGGAGTGCCTTTATGGCTAGGTACAGAAATGGCCGAGTTCGTATAAGCATTCATTTCTTCGAAACGGCGCCAGCACTACTGAAACCAAAACACGGGATGATGTGTGTTTTGTATACTATCCCGAGTTTTCACCTTATTCAGCGGCGCCGTTTTAAAGAAATGAAATTTATACTAACACGTTGGAAAGGGGACTGTGAATGCATGTATACGTTGTAATGCATGTATACGAAAGACTGAAGTTGCGCCATGATGAATATGTGCAACGAGCAGTTGACGGACCAGTGCGCGTCGATTAAATACTACAGCGAATCAAGCTCACTGGGCCCGAGTTAGCTTAGGAGGGCCATGTGTTTGGGTCGACTTTTTAAACAAGGAAGAACTAAAAGTGATGGCTTCGTGGAGAGTCGCTGCGTGACTAACACTTCCACCTACACAGTTTCCTTCCTCCATGTTTGTGACTCAACAGATTCGCGCTCACCTTCGCCTTATCTGTCACACAGCTATCCACCTGTCATATTTGCTTACGGACAGCGACCTCTCATCGTCACACCGAAGAGTGTCAAACAACACAGAGGAACCGACTCTTCTTTAGGAAGTCCTCAACCGAAGCATAGGCGCGCCAGAAAGCGAGAGAAGCCCCCTATCCGCCACAAGCGTTCGCTGCAATCTCAAGCCACAATCTGAAGCACGATGCGCCGTTTCAAGTTGCTAGCTGCGCCTCAGAAGTGTGCTGCTGAAGTGCTTCAAGGATAAAAGACCCAGCGAAAAAAGAAAGAAAAAGAGGAAGTTTCTTTTTCTGTCTCTCCGTATCATCAGTCTCGCGCTCTTCCAGGTCAAAAACGTGGCTTCGCCAACCGCGACAGGCGCCCCACTATAGATATGCTTTATGTATATGTGATCACATACGGTATAACTCAACAGATGCGCTCCCTGGATGTCTGACGGCAGTATTTCTACGCAGTCTCGTCCGACGCATATCAGCGCTTATACTTACGCGGTTGTCGGGCAGCTACATAGAGTTGCCCAGCTCATTCGACAGATATTTAAGTCTAGCGAAATTCTCGATATAACGTACTTCTAAAATGTCTATACATGGTTTGAGATGTGTCACTTCACAACGTCGTGCAGGCGCAAAGATTCGGGCGAAATAAATAAATAAATAAATAAATAAATAAATAAATAAATAAATAAATAAATAAATAAATAAATAAATAAATAAATAAATAAATAAATAAATAAATAAATAAATAAAATAAGAGCAGCAGAAAAAAGCACAATACCCAGGAAGTGAAAGAACTAAGATGTAAAATAGATTCTTTCCTTTTCCGTGACATTTCCGGAGGGTCACAAATTATTACGTTTTTACTTAGTACTTCTCTTTAGTGTTCTTTAAATAACTGTGAAGAAGAAAACTCTTGACGAGCTCCTCCAAATATCGAGTGACCAATAAGCGAACCTAGCCCCCAACGCGGTTGGCCGCTCTAGTGAAATTACAAGCTCGACGCGAGGGATCTTGAATTCATACGTTACGATCCGCTACTTTAGCGAGTGTACGGGAGGCTTTGACGCACTACGCCACGCTTTAAAACCGAGTTCCCTTCGGTATGCACTTATACCTATATGTGCTACCTGTACAAAACGACTGCGAGTAAACACTGTGGGCAGAGCGACGCAGGAGGCCATGTAGACTGGGGCACAGCGATAATTTTTCTGTCGGGTGGGGGGAAAGGAGGGATGCCTTTTATATATGCCGGTGCGTTTGTTTGTGTGCGCGTACACTTAAATTTTTAAGAAATCGAGGGGGAGGGGGTTGAACCCTGCCATCCTCTCCATTGGCTATGCCACTGATATACGACTATATATTGTCACAACTAAAAGATGGCATCAAGACAATGCAGGACAACGAAGTGGAGAAACAAGAACAGCAACGAGAGTTCCTCTGAGGAAGACAAGGTTGGAGCGGCTGCTCTTGCGATCTCTGAATGCATTACTTGCCTCTCCTTGTCGCACCGCGGTCCTGTGTCCTGTTCTTTCCGGTTGCGACAACACGTATAGCGCTGTGCATCCGCCACCTCCCTCCCTATTTGCTACCACTTACTTGGCTGCCATACATTTAACCCTTTGACGCGCTATGTACACAATTGTGTACATACCGTACACAATTTTGTACACAATTGCGTACAAGTGGTGTACACAATTGTGTACACCACTTGTTTTTGCCATTTGTAACGACTAGAGGGGCTAAGAGAGAGCAAGATACATTGAGCCTTGGATGAAATGAACCTCCTGCATAATAAGTTTGTCTTCATTTAAGTTCATTTTGCAGTGAACTGTTGTATACGATCAATTTGCTGAAGGCGCTACACTGTTCGACGAGTCGTTCGACGTGCCCCTTCCCGAAAGCCACGTTAAGAGTATAATTTTTCTTTGTTCCAAGTGGACGTATCCGAAAACAAATTTGCACTATATTTCTCGCGTAAGATTTCGTTCTATCAATGCAAAAACGCAGCATGAATGACCTCACAATAAATATACATCTAATACGTCTAATTACAATTTAATTAGAATTAATTACTATAACCCACACAAATTAAGATATTCTTTTGTTGTAATAGAATATCGAGTTCCTTGAAATAACGTTGCGTCATTTCGACGCATTAACAGACAGTTCTTCATAGATGGCGTCTGAAAGGGTCGCGCTATTTCCTACAGTAATATTAACAAACAAACAAAAAACAGTTGTTGGCGCTCTGCCGTTTTCCTACATTCACCTGGCGCGCTGCTTTGCCACAATGTATACACAACAGTTTCGGAGGACCTGCGTGCCGGCCACGGTGTAAGATATATACTCTTTAGGTGAGGACACTCGCGAGACGCGATCGACCAGATAAAGTAACAACGCCGAGAGCCCGTCGGACCGCTGACGGCAGCGGATACCTACCGGCGGGATGATGCAACTTCAACACAAAAGCGCGTTCCCGTGGCAACTGGCGCTTCGCGGGAAATCTGAATTTCCTAGTCAGCGAACGCGGCTACGGCACGCCAGCAACTCAAGTTAGAAACGCATACCGCGTTTTCCCCGAGCGAAAAACAAGACATGCAGCGGACGCCGGCGTTGCCGCCGACCGCGTCGGTTGCTATAGCAACGGTGCAGAAATCATTTTCTCTTATTAAGTTGCGTCTTCCCGCCGCTAGATACCCGCTGCGGTCACCGGACCAACAGACGCGCGCCGTTGTTACTTTATCTGGTCGAACGCGCTCTGCATGCAAGCCGAGAAGTGTCCACACCTAAACAGTATATATCAAACACCGTGGTGCCGGCTAATGCTCGCGGGATGTGAATGGAATACGTGTGTATAAAGTAGTATACGTGACAAGTTCGCGTTAGTAAACTAAAGCCAACACGCGTCACATAACGCGTATGGTTGTGCTGCGGAGAGGCGCCTAGTTAGGTATGCACACTTGGTGGACTTGAGTGCTTCCAAGCAACAGGGAGGCATACCGTGGCGCATAGAGAAGGTAAACAGAGCATATAAACGACAAAAAAAAAATCATTCCGGTCCTTTTTTTTTTTGGACAATCTCCTCTTAAGCTTCGTCCACACATTCTGTAACGAAATACGACGCTTCATGAACAAATTCATGTATAGTATTCGCTGGCTAGCAGCGCATAACTTTGGATGAATGACGGCTAACGGCCAGTGTTGGCTGTCATCGGCTATCCGCTGATCAGCAACTGCGTCTTTCTTCGAATTAAATCTACTCCGTTCATTCCCCCTGTTTTTCGCAGAGATAAGTCAATTTTTCGTCTCGACTCTTTCTTCGGTGAACAGGGAACGAAAATGGCTTCTATTCACTTTAACTTCTCTTTACTGCATCAGTTTCTACATTTCAATTAAATAAAAACAATTAACTTCGGTCACGTCTCCCCTAATTTCCTTGCTCCGATACATCGTATAAATACATCGCTAGCCACCATAAGAACACCATCGTTTGCTCTCAGATATCATAGCTCACAATCGCAACGTGACGTTTGTGCACCAACATTCCGCGCCCTGAAGTACCGAAGAAAGCGAACGCGCTACACCGGGTATAGTTTTAACATGAGCCGGCTGCTTTTCCGTTTCCAGATTTAGCGAGCCAAACGAATTACGCAAAACCCAGTACAGCACATGTATAAGCCTGGCACTGAAGCTGGCTGTATGGCGTTCTTACCAGCTAGAAACTTTTACGTAAGTTCCCTTTCCGCGAACTAAACAAACGCCCGTTCCCGCACAGACGACGCACAAAGCGCTCACGACTACGTCAGAAGGAGTTTTTCGTTTCTTTGTCATTTGTAAAGAGCGTCATTTTCCCGCTAAGCCGCCGCGGGACGCGGCGATTTCGAACAACGAAAAAGGAAGGAAGGAACGCAGGCGGCGTCCGTAGACATGCCGGTGCCGAAAAGGATTTCTTACAAAGGCCAGATAAAAAAAAGTAATAACAACTAACAAACCATAACAAAGGCATGTTCTGAAGAGGAAGTTCATTTCCCGCCTCACAACATCCTGCATATATGCCCGCACAATGCACGACGTGGAAACGCTTTGACTAACTACTCAAAAATGCGGGAGTGGTAAAGAACAACACAAAACGAGGTTGCGGCATTAAAGCCAGCCAGTATGTAGTGCGTACACCAATGAACCCGCATCTGTAATACAGAAGACCGATTGGACGATGGTGTTCTCGGAAGCCCCGACAGAGCACTCTCGAGGACATGAACGAAACCCGTACTATACTAATATCGCACAGCTAAACAACCGGGGCTTGCGGCAATCACAGGATGACCCAGACAGCATGGGCTGTGGCTGCCGGCACGTGGCTGACCAAATATATGTGTAATATATAATGGATGTCTGCTCGGGGAGCCACAACCATCGCTACGTATACTACATACTGAACGTGCACGGAGCTCGCGCCATAGATATAAATACGTGGGCGAAACTACATACAGCCCGGCAGACATCCGGAAATGGCTTCTTCAGATTAGTCTGCGATAAGTCTGGATGATGAGTGTAAACTAAACACGGATCGCGCACTTTCGGGAACTATAGCACGGAAGCGAGACGGAGCTCGCAGGCATTGGCATTTCTGTCATAAAACTGCCTTACAAAAGTGACTCGAGCTCTCGTTGAAATATTGATCAGTACTTCTTGGCTATGTAACCAACCTTTATTGAAACGCCATCGATGGTTATTTTCGCTATCGAAATAAACCGCGAATTTGACCGCCTACTGAAACCAACAAACAATGAGGCTAGAAGGAAGCTATACGGGACATTATTTGTAGGTGTTAACTGCAGAATAGTAATTATGACATAAATGGAAAGGAATTAAAGTGGATGAAAAATCAACTTGCCGCAGGGGACTGAACCTACAAGCTTCTGATAACGCGTCCAGTGCTTTGCCAATTAAGCGACAGCGACGGTCGATTTCCCATCCACCGTGGACGAAGTACCAATAAAGTTTATTGGGCACTTAAGTTTGTTAATCCTGGGAATGTTGGCCAGCGCCGCTCGCAGCCATGACGGCGAGTGTGGAACACTCTCATTATTTTTTTTTTTTTTGCCAGCTTGGCAAGAAACCGTGTTCACGCTTTCTTTGCTTTTTTTTTCTGAAACAATGACGTACTTCGTCTGTTATTGCATGCAAAACAAGCTGCACGAGCGGTGCATGATTCAACGCCGTCGACGTCAGAACCGTACTACGCTCACATTTTCGGATTAGGGAGCTACCGTATAGTCGTTGATATTTTTTACGGGCGTAGCTCCTCTTAGTCTAACCTTGTCACGTCTCCGTTGTCCGGCGTAAACGGATCTCCCGTATGATGCAATAGATGGCGCTGTCTGATAGAAGTACATACAAACTGCAGTTCAGGGACGATATTCTAGATGGCGCTGTACACAATCTGTGTCGTCATCACCATTTCTCGTCTCATTTCCTAGATGGCGTTGGTCCAATAGATTTGTGTGCAATATGGCGCTTGTGTGAATCGACACAAGATGGCGCTAGAAGTGCCGCTGCTCTCCGATTGGCTGCTGCGCGGGCTGCGCGGGGATGCGCGGGGATGCGCGGGAAGCGAGCGCCTCTCTCATTCTCCTGGACCGTCGCCGTACGTGTCGGATCGTTGGCGGAGCATGGACGATGCGCAGCGGCGGGCGCTTGCTTGGCGGCAGCCAGCCGGATCCCGTGACGGTGCGCGCCAAGGACGCCGCTGCGAAACGGGCTCAACGAGAAGCGAATCCAGAGACCATGATTGCTTCAGGAGCTTCGCCCAAGCTCTTCATCATTCACCCGTGGATATGCTGTAATTTTTTTCCCTTTCGTGGATGTGCCTTTTAGCATAGTAATTCATATTTAACAAAATGCTGCAGGAGCTCCGAACGTTTCGGCGTGTGGAATGCTACGAAACACGCGACTATTAAGAACCAGCACGCCTCGTCCAATTAAGGTGTCGCTCCACGTGCGGCTCATTACTCCCATTCACGGAATCGCCGTGCACTCTCGTTGGCAACCGCCAGCGGCCGTTGTCTGCGCAGACGCCGTTACGCAACGCGTGTGCGCATGACGAAGCTACCATGGACGGTTTACCAGACGGCGCTTAATGAAATAAGCGCTTTGGAAGCCCGAGCTAACAATAGCTTCCTTCATTTCAAGTGTGGCTTTTTTCTTCCTTTTTCTGTTCTCCGAGATTTTATAGGGAATGCAGAGAGACAGTGAACAAACGCACCTTTAACACACACACACACACACACACACACACACACACACACACACACACACACACACACACACACACACACACACACACACACACATATACATAGGCGCAGTACCGCATGCATATCACACAAACTTCTATCTGAAATACTTGCTATGTGCACTGAATTCGCGCCCCGGTTAGAACCAGCTTATGTAGTAAAGAACACACGACTCGAATATGTTTTTTGTCTCTCTTCTTTCCTCGACCAGAAACCAAGCTTGTCAGGTATACGTACCTGTTTAAAGAGCCCACATCGAATTTTATTTCCTTTCAAGACCACTCGGATGCAGCCAAGCAGAAAAAAGAAAAAAAAAAAAGAGAGAGAGAAGGACTCGCGGATGCTCTTATACGCGTGAGCGGGCGAAAGCCGCGCATCATTTCCACCCACATTCCGTAAGCGGAAAAAGTACAACCAGTTGACGAGCACGCCGGGCAAGAGTAACAGACTCCGGGATAGAAAGAAAAGAAATAAGGAAACGGTGGGGTGACCCTGAATTGGTCCGCGTGCGCTACCGCACACTCCGCTTATTGATATTCAGCGGCGCGCTGCCCCGCCCTGCTGCTCGCGAGCAGAAACGAAACAGAAACGAAATAGAAAAGAAAGAAAGAAAGAAAGAAAGAAAGAAAGAAAGAAAGAAAGAAAGAAAGACCCCCGACAGCTCGCCGCTCCCTCGTCAGAAGCGTTGCCGCGCGCTCGGCCCTTCTCACCCGAAGTAGGGCAGCGGGGGCGTTTGCACATTTGCATGGAAGAAGAGGAGCGCAGAAGGGGGTCCCGTCGTCCATTATGCAAAGTGCGACAGTCTACTAATCGGGGTGGCTGCTGAAACTCTCTCTATCTCTCATTCTCTCTCACCCTCTTGCGGCGCGTCGACCCTCGACAAACGCAGCCTTTTTTTTTGTTTTGTTTTGAATCTTTCCCAAACCCCTTGACCCACCTGCTGAGCTAGTGAGTACGTGCATTTTCACACCGAGCGGAGACGAGTTTTCATATACTATACAGCAGAGCGCGTGTCACGCTCCATGGATAAATAGGCGGCGCCGTGCCGTCCGCGTGTAATACGGATGGATGCCGCGTCAAGTGTGTGTGTGTGTGTGTGTGCGCGAGCGCTTGCGTGTGCGTTCGAGCACATAAAATGATAGCCGCCGCGCTCCATATAATAACGGTCAGGCCGAAAGGACAACAAAACGCCGCACTTCGAGCGAGGTTTGAGAGTGCTCCCGTCGGTCGCCATCAGGCGGAGGAGCCATTTCCGAGGTTGAATGAATGGCTTTCATGGCCGAGCAATAGGATGTCCCACCGCGGGCCTGCTGCGAGCGAGAAGTTCATCAAACGAGCGAAAACGCGGAAGCACTACGCCCGGGAAAGATAAATAAACAAAAATACTCCACGTGTAGACTAAACAGGGCGCGCCGTTTTTTTTTTTTCTTTTTTTCTGGGAACAGTACCGGATATATCCGTGACGCGCAGTGTATATTACCCTCGTCACCCGGGGATCCTGTCTATCGTGCACTGGTTGTTGTCGTCGCCGAGGCAAGTCCTTGACGCGGCTATATAACTGGGCGATTCGGGACATCCGCCACTGTCACCGTGAAGAGGAATCTTGGTTTTCGTTAGAACGAATTCGGTAATGTAGCGAAACAGAACACCTTATTGTCATCGTCGATGGCCGCGCTTCGTTCGATAGCGACGCTGCAATGTCGTCAGCACTGCACAAATTCCTTTTCATCCCCACTACAGTACACACACGGTCACTCTGTCTCGTCGGCGCTTCATTGGTCCCCGACAATAAGGTGCAAGGTATAATAGCAGAGGCGTTCTCATATCGTCAGCGCAAAGTCGCAACAATGACCGGCAAAGAGCGGGGCAGTATAGGAGCCAAGGAAGGAGCACTAAGGAAACGCTTGCATGGTTCAGTGAAATGGGAAGCGGTGAGTGAGAGGGGGCGAATAAAGGGCGAAAGATTGACCTTGCTGCCCCCCTGCAAGCACATTCTGTATTATTCTTGCGTGACTGTTGTGTCGAGATTGTTTTGCGAATGCCTTTTTTTCCTCGACCTTTTGCGTCGTACCGGTCTCTGATTTCCTCTTTCCTTGGTCGCCGAACTATTTATGTGTCCACCAACAGGTAGGAGAGCCATAAAGCCAACTCCTTTTTGATAGCTCATGTCAATAAACAAAAAAGGAAAGGAAAATCCGACAGCTGGTGCTGGTTGCCCCTGCTTATTCGAGGACAGCGCATTTATCTCAAATTGCTCGGCGAGTTAAAATGAAATGAACCATGAATGTAAAGGTGACCGTACATTATATAAGAAGAAAGGTAAGAAATGGCGAGCTCGTTGGCATCAAGCCACAGCCACATTTCAAAGAGGGCACCGTCCCACTATCCATTCACATAAACAGGAACTGCCGCTCTGCTGCGCAACGCTGGGGGATTCATTGGATAACGATAACCAAACAAGACTCCGACATATACAAACAAGATTCACAGCAAGAAAAAAATCTGAAAGAAGTGACTGCCAGAATAAGAGAGGTCGCGGGCTGCAAGCAACCGGCGCTTCGACAACGGCCATCGTCAAGGGGAACGACAGTCCATGACGAAGATACCCCGAAGATACTCCGCAAAGACAACTCTCGTTAGACCACAAGAATAACGTGGTACGCGAGCGTATACAACGCTCAGTGCTTTAAGATTGATGGCAGCGCATGCTGTACGTAACAAATGCTCCAGTGTCTTTCCAACAGTATCTCAGAGAGATACTAGAGTCCTGGAGCCCAATACATATTAGCGTCAAGGGAAGGGGACACGACACTCAAAACTGCTCCGCATCGAGTGGCCGACACACAAAACTTACAAGCGATCGCGACGACCACGCGCAGCACCATGCTTGTGTTAGTGCAAACCCACCAGCTTTCAGCCCCTCAGCAATCGAACGACGAGCTCGCACCAATCGACGAGTCCCGAGGGACACACAGACGGACGTCGGGTGACCTCGCCCGCTCTTCTTTCCCGGGTATACGGGCGGGCCCGTAAGCCGGAAAGTAAAGCGAAACAAAGGACGCAACGGAGAAGCAGCAGGTAAAGCCATCCTTTTTTTTTTTTTTTTTTACCTCGCACGCGCGCACACATGTGGCGAAGCTGGGTCGAAACGACCTTCAAAGCTCTCGCAAGGCCTCGGTGCGTCTGCCATTGCGTGGCTAGTACAGAAACGCCTAACTCTCTCTCTCTCTCTCTTACCCTTCCTCTTCCTATACTTTCGTATGCAGGAAAGGCGACGGCGAGCCCGAGGCGAGGCTTTCACAAGCAAGTCTCTCGGGGCGTGTCCCGAGGTCCAGTCGATATGTACTCGCGCCGTGTGTCCTCCTCCTGTCCGCTGCGTGTCTTCTGTGACAGCTACGGGCTAAGCAGAGCGCGCGCGCAGATCTTGGAGGACAGAGAAGGGGGAGAAGAACGCGAGAGAGGGATGGAAATGAATAATGAGACGACGAAGATGACAGCAATTTTCCGGACACGTCTGCGCACACACACAACACGCCCATGTAGGCATTCGGTGATTTGATTCAGTCCCTGCCACCCTCTTTCCCTCGACATCCCTCTTTCTGTATCCATCGCATAGTCCTTGAATCGTAACCAGCTCCCGCATTCAGTGGCACGGTATAATCGGCGCCTGATGCATGTCGCATATAGTACACATTTGCGCCGGACAAACGGGAATATCAGGGAAGAGCGTGCGAACATATAGAGGACAAGTAGGTTCTCGCCCGGAAATGCGCGTCCAGACTGAACTACATGCATACGCATCAATACTATAAATGTAGCGTAAACATCGGAACGTGTTTCGCCACAAGTTCCCACAACCCGTACATCAGGAGCAAGGACGCAAACTCATTCGGTAGGGACAACAACAACGCGACGGGTCCGAGCTCATACATTTAAACAGCGCCGCTTCCGTCACTCTTTCCATAGGAGATGCCAGAACCCCGCGCGGAGGAGAAACAATTGTATACACACGACGCAGAAAGATACATGAGATTGAAACAGCGATGCAGCGGGATCCGAGATGGCGCCGTCTGAGAAGCAAGCCGACTGGGGCGGTACTTTATGCGGTTATGGTAACGTTCTTGACGACACGAGAACCAATTCCTGTACGTGTTATCTCGGGTGGTCGGAAGAATACCACCGACTCGGGTCCAATGCGGTTTCTGCACTTCTTACGTATGGTGTATCTTGCTGCTCGATTCGGAAGTCGTGAGGCTACAAGTAGAAGTGAAAGAAAGAAAAGATTGACAATTCAATCAGTGAACTGAGATTGTGTGAAGACGATGTTGTTTTTAGAAACGCGAATAGCCAACACTATAGCCAATATTTACCATCACTTCACCAACACTACCTGACGGTTGCCAATGAGTTGGCAAACAATAACCAGACACTATCTACTATCTAACACTAACCAGACACTAACTATATTTAACCGACATCAGCCACTCCCACTCAACAGATCAGCAAACGTAAGCCATGTGCTGGTAGTGTGCGAATAAGTAGTGTGCAAAGTAGTTGAATGTGGCCAGAAATATTCATAGTACCACGTTATAAAATGTAAGTAGAAGGAGCTCATTAAAAAAAAAAAACGAAAAGCAAACCTTGCCACGGATGGCGCGAACGCAAGACAACGCCAACCTAGTAAATATAAGAGTTCACTTCGCTTCGGACAAGCGTTGCAATGGCAACGGCTGAAGGCACATCACTTCGCGGCCTCCGCTATCTGCGTAATCGGCGAAAGCTCTTGCTGCCACGATGGCCGAGGTAGCAGCGGCTCTTACAAAAGAACTACGACGCCTGGAGGCCCCCGCCATGTCGAGGTCACTCCTTTTATCTATACGCCTATCGAGAAATAACGAAAGAAAGATAAAAAAAGACCTTCCGCGGCCAGGTGGTCCCGTAAATGTCATCTTTAAAAGCACCTTTTAGACCTGTGTTCTGGCCATAAGCTTCTGTGGGGATAGCACCCCATCCTCTTCAGGTGCCCCCATATTCGGTTTTGCTTCCCCGCTTTATTCTCCCAGCGCTAACGTAACATAACAGGCCTTCCTCCACATCATAACTGAATAACCTCGCCTTGAACACTGCAGTCAGCATACGCTACTTTACGTATAGGTCTTTTTTGTCACTTCAGTTGTTATCATTACTCTCTTAGAGCAGAAGTGATCGTCACGCTTTGCGTCCGGTGAAGCCAGAGGTGCGAGCACGTATTTTGACCAGGTATACGCTTGTTGGAGTTGAAATGCGCACGTTGAAAAAACAGTGGTACGCTTGTGATGTGTGGGTGCACGGTACAGAGTATAGTACGAATGAACGCATATTTACAAGGCAGCGGTAGTATACGTTAAAGTGCAGAAATGTACGGCACGACGCAGAACCAAACGAGACACGCACGGACGACGGCAGCTCCGAACTGTTGTAGGGACCTGTTAGGAAACTTGCCTGTTACCGGTATACGACGGACCACACGTCGCACCGCACGGAAAATCGCACGACGTGAATTTCGCTAGAGCTTCCAACGAATGCGGAAAGTCTCGGCGGTTTCCTGCATGTCCTTCGATACGAGAAAAACAAAGCGAAGTTGAGGAAACCAAGACGCAAATCGGAAAGAAGGGGGGCAGGGGTTGGATCTAAGTTTAGTCGGATCGAGTGAGAGGTCGTGTGTCACGCTGCCCATGATCGCGTACATACGATACACCCTAGCGATGTCCCCGCTGACCAGACGCATTGCAGACGAAAGATTAGCGCGATCCCTTGAACACGCCACGCCCATGAAGTACGCCCGAAACAAGATATAGGTTTTCCGAGGACGGCACGGCCACGCCAGAGATAAACCCTTCCGCACTGCGATGGCTTCAGCGACGCGGTCAGAAAGTTGAGAGCGCAGATAACGCGTACGGCATTGAGAGACGAAGTCGTGAGGACGCGTAATTAACGTCTGTGACACCGGTCGCTTTCGTGTGAAGGACAAAAGTCGCATACGGCAATGCGTTTAATCAGAGCATTACGCAAGGGTCGCAGGTCGGCTACAGTGAGCGACTGAACCTGCGATACGCGCGCAACAAAACAAGGAACTCAAGTAGTACCTTTGGAAAGCGTGCAATGTTATCGTTGCCTCGAGCACAGAACCCTTCATTGTTCTAGCGCCTATGTACTTTCCTGAAGGGGTATGGATAATAACCGGATATGAACGAAACGTTAGAAAAGCTTACACGGCGTTAGTAGTATACACAGTTATATGGAACCTTCTATCTACAGAACGTTCAAACGCTCTCCTTCTGACTTTTGGAGTTTGACATCGCCCTTTTAGTCCTCGTGTGCCGTGTTCTTTTGCTCCGACTGCCAAAATGCGAATGAAAGAATATATTGTCAAATAAATTACTATAAAAATACTAAACTACGCAGTCCAATTCATCGAACAGAGCCATCACGAACGAGGCGTGAAAAAGAAAAAAAAAAACAAAGCGCCTTGATTTTGTTCGTCGTGCGCTTCCGGGCTCCCACAGTGTCGCGAGGGCAGCTCTACAAACACACGTGCAGACTCGACAAAATACGTGCAACCTTGGTAACAACATTTCCCCGTATAATTATGCTGAATCTTTCGGCGATACGTCTCCTATATAGCACCACATTCACCCAGTTGCCAAGGTGAATGTAACTAATTACATGCAACTAATTACATGCAACTAATTCAAACTTCGATAAGCCTCCTGTACCTCCACGAGTCGTCGTCATGAAGTCAATGGCAAGGATCACGAAAAATTCGCAGTAAAGCGCTTTTGTCAGATCTGAGACAGATAGGGAGAGAGAGAGAGAGAGAAAGACAGACAAGCTCGACGTGAAAAAAAGAAAAAAAAAAGAAAAAGGAATGAGTAAGTGGGCTATACAGCTGGAAAAAAGTTCAGTCCAAAATGAAAATAAAATACGCGCGCAGAAGCGGCGCAAACGTCGATGCAAGAAGGCGGCGTTGCGGAACAAAGCCCCTGCAAAGCAGGCTTACACGCTGGGGTCGATGGAGCTCTTTTTCGCCATCTGCGCAAACAGTTCTCCGCTCCCGCCGAATGTCGACATGTCGGAAGAACAGCGAATCCCCCTTCGAAACTATCGCCCATATATAGAACGTTGTTTGCGGTCTGTGAAACCTTTCACATATTTCTCAACAGGGCGCCAAGCCGGCGCGCCGAGAACGACAACAACAAAGAAACTATATTATATATAGAGTTTGTCTGCGATGGACCGTTTGAGTAAACGAGAAGAGAGTGGTTCCAGTCGACGCTAAAAGCTTGAAGCATTCATCGAATGGTACGCTTCGAAAATACGGTCGATATACAGAAAAAAAGAAGTAGAGACAAGCCAGAACAAAAAATAAATAAATAAGATAGCACACGCTTGGCGAGATGCATAACTTTGTCGTCGCGCAAGTTTCCAAAATAGGAAGCACCTCGACCCACACGCCGCAGTCGGAGGCGGCTTATGGGCGAAGCTTTTTGAAAATGTTTTGAATGACGTTACGCAACGCTCGAATTCTGTCAGTATTCAGTTTTGCTCCGTTCATTTGTAACGATACATTTTGACCGCTTCACCACATTTTGTATTTCTTCTGTATTTCTTTTGTCGTTATATAAGGTTATTAAATCTACAAGGTGTTAGATCCTCACTACACTTTCGGCAACAGTATCTTGCATAAGCGGCAGTGACACGGCTAATTAAAGAAAATTGAAACAAGCACGTTGTCTAATGTTAGGCGGGACACCCTATGTAATGTATATGCGCACGTACTATTGTTTATGCATTATATTTGCTTCTTTATCGTTCTTTCTTCACTCCTACCGTCTATACCGCACTATCATGTACCCTGAGAGTATTCAGAATAAGTATATGAAAGCTTCAAGTGCATTCGAAGAGCTTGGAAGCAGCCCACTGAGCCCGAGTCGTTTACGCGTGTACACTTCTTTACAAGTATACGGATATGGAGCTGCCCGAATGGGCCAATCACTCTAGGGGGCATCCGAGATTTGGCTGTGTATATATATATACGCATCTCAGAAATAACGGCTTAACTGTACAGTGTATACGTACGCGTTTACGTCGTCCGCTCGTCGCAAACTACCCCTGAGCACGTCAACAGGCGATCGATAGCGTACACGCCATCGGTGATGCAGTACATACTGCAGGGAGAACACATACATAAAAGAAACACTGCGTTAGTGCAGCAAAGCCGGCCGTCTATACGCTTGCCGCGTACGTGTTTACTGCCTCAAGATGCAGTCGCGTAAGGGGGGGTTCCAAATCCAATCACCCGTTCACCCATAGATTTCGCATGTATTCTCTCTCTCTCTGAAGAATGCGGGGGCAGCGAGTACTACAGAGGCGATTGATTCCGCGCAGTTTTCGCGGCCGCGCGCTGTTGTTGCTGCACGCGGCTGCACGCATGCCGACGCGCGTTTGCTTTCGCCGACGAGCCGCCGCGTCGTCATCGCGTTTATGCGGCCGCAGCGGCGCGTGACTCGACGCGCTATATGGCCCGACAGCACGCCGTCGTGCAGCGACGACGAGGCAGTAAAAACGTCTCATCAATTGCGTGCACCGCAGCGAAAGCTATAAAGTAGTATACACACATGGACACGACGGCCTGTCCTGCATTCCTTGTCCGTGCATTATAGGCTTCGTGGACAAGCAGTATATACTTCTCCCGTTTTTCTTACCCCGGTTGGCTTTGAAGATTATGGCGTTTACACTGGTGTATTCAATATATATGTTCCTGGAAACCAGGACTATACTGTCCGGTAGAGTCTTGTTCTGCTATTTCTTTATTGTCTGTGCAGGACAGCGCCTGTGTTTCCGTCTATAATGTATAGTGTAGGTTGGTTTATTTGGTTTAACATCCAAAAGCGACGCAGGCTGTGAGAGACGCCGTAACGGAAGGTCCGAATAATTTCGGCCGCATAGAGTACTTTAAAGGGACAATGAAGAGAAACAATGAATCGGTTTAGATCGATAGATTGTGCTTTGAGAACTTTCATATCGTTAATTGCGCCATCGTAGGTTTATTAATAGAGGAGAAAATCAAGTTCAACGTTTCATTTTTAAATTTCGCGCCGAAACCTCCCCGCGTGACGTCACGGATTTCAAAGTGTACTTATTGTGTTTTGGCGCCATTGGCTCAACAAAGTTACCCCAAACTTGGTATGCTAAGTCTATGGCCGCATCAGAGGACAATGTACTTCATTTTTACCGATTAGGAACTACGTAGTCCCTAGTAGGTGCCGTCAAAACATGTGACGTCACGGCGAATGGTGCGGAAACTTCAAAATGGCGTCGCCATCAACATTTTGTTTTTGCGCGTTTTCTCGCTTACTAAGCGTCTTCTCGCAGCAAGAGTGGTGTTTTTGGTATCGTGAAAGAGTACTTTACTAACATGAGAAAGATCGTTTTGCTCTTTAGTGTCCCTTTAACGTGCATCGAAATCACAGTACGCGATTCCCTAGCATTCAGCCTTCATCGAAATGCGACCGCCGCGACCGGCATCGAACCCGCGACCTCGGATCGGCAGCCGAGCACCGTAACCACTGGGACACTGCGGCGGCCTATCAAGCCTGCCTCCCACTCAAGCTACGCTTTATTATATCCTATATAGATGGCCACAATAAGGATATACACTTTTAGCTAAATAACGATTTCTTGTAAAACCAAGAGAACATATTCAGGCACGCCGTAGTGGGGAACTCCAAGGAACCTTTTATTAAATAAACGTTTATTCTCTCTCTCCGTATTGATTTTTAACAACCCGGGGTCCTTTAAATGTGCACTGTTCTAGGCAGGCACGTAGCCAGGATTTTTTTCGGGGGGAGGGGGGGGGGGCCAAGGCCTAATTGTTCGAAAGAAAGTCTTTCCATGGCAAATAGAAAAAAAAGTTGCCCGGGAATATATATATATAGAAGGCTGGACGAATTTCGAGAGGGGCCCGCCCCCCCCCCCCCCTCCCCCCTTGCCTACGTGCCTGGTTCTAGGATTTAGTCATCATCGAAATGCGTCCGCCGTGTCCGAAAATCAAGCTCACGTCCTCGGGCAGTGCGACATAGCGCAAGAAGCAGCTTTTGACGCATCACTGAATCCTCAACGAGAACTGGTCGTGCCTCTCTAAGAAAAGACATGGCTGATCCCTCCGACATAGGAATCGGTATAACACGAAAGTGAAACGTGTCTTCACAGAAGTAGTGCTTATTGTGTAGTGATATATGAGAGCTTGTACAATGTCTATTCGTGTTTGGCAGCTATAGCACCGTTTGACGTGGATGCACCCATGTTGACAGCATGTCTCTATCGCGACGACTAACGCCCATGATCGTGATTAAACCGTTGTGGTAGCTGACGCTGTGAACATATATTTGGACACGGCGAATCGTAAATCCCGCGTAAGGATGATATCAACAAGCTCATAATCAACACTGGTACCCGGTATGCACTTCTTCAAAGCGTCGTCAATTAAGGAGAGAAACGGCACGGCGTGCGCTTTCTAGTAATGGGTAGCCGACGCCTGTGCTCATGCATACATAACACACACTGCGCTTCAGCAACACGGGAGGTAGAGGTTCGTAGCCTGAGCCGCAAACGCGTGCGTCCAGCTGGCCTCTGTCTCGCAGGCGCTGCTCTCGCTCCACCAAGGCACGACATTCGCCCGTCGAAATCGCATCCTTTCTGCGACGCATATTGCAGCAGTTTTGTTAGTCGGTGCTCTCGCAATTGAAGCAGTCGGCGGCGGAGAAATCCCGTTGGTGCACGTAGAAGCTGCACTATTCCGATGAGCCGACGCACGCTAACACGAAGCCAAAGGCAAAGAACGTAACTGCGTCAAGGGTGCCTCGGCGACGCCAGCGCGGCCAGTCTAGCTCTCTGGTATCGAGACGCTTTAACCATGACCTCCGATATCGCATGCAATCTCGGAGTAAGCGCTAGTAAGTGTCGATCGTGAAGAATTACTTCTTTTGACATCTCACAGACGGCGGCACCGTCCCGCTCCGCCCGCCGCGAAAGAGAATGTGTGAAAGATATGAGGCGCGTTCGCGCCGTGTCTGCCGTCTCCCGAGCTAGCTTAGTCGGTAGCGCGTCGGGCGCTTGCCGTCGTGGTCGCAACGTCGTGGGTTCGATTCCCAGCGGGGTATCTTTTTCTTGGTTTTTTTTCTTTCTCACCCGTTGGCGTCCATTTAATCAACGTCATATCCATGACGGATGTACTTGGTGGACCCCGGCATAAAACACTTTCGTGTTAAAAGAAGAACGGAGTGCGCGTCCCGCGCTGCCTAATCCACCAGTAATCCATTCAACCGGTGACGAGCGGGTGAGTCCAACGGGATTAGCGACGGACAATTGGCTATATATTAAGACTTCCGGTTCACGGCGCTGGTTCGGCCGACGCGACGTATACATATACCGTCGACTGCCTGCACGGAATTCTCAATAGTACAGGATAGCATATCAACAGCATGCGAAGCCGCGCTTTCCGTTCCATACGGTGCACATTCTGTCTCGCTCCATAATGGTGCCGGCCCCGCGCTCGCAAACTGGTCTGAACCATAACCAGCTAACCAGAGCAGAGAGAGAGAGAAGACATAAAACAGCGCGCCGAAGAAGTTATGTTCTGTGGTTTTCGCTTAGTAACAGAAAAAAAAAATTATTTGAAAAATTGAGGGTCCTTCTGTCAACGTACCCCGACTCTAATGACTTCGTATCAACCGTTGAACCGAGTGGCCGATACTGGCGATTGCTAACACCTGACATGATCACGCCAAACAATGGCGAAGGGCAAAGAGGAACGAAACATGAAAAGAATTCCTGCCCAATTTAAAACTGCTGCAATTTCTGAACTACGATTACACTGATACTTGCACCGCAACTCAAGAAGGTTAAACATAGTATAACATTTACAAAGAAACGAGGTAAATGCTCGGCATCACGTATACAGCTAGCGCTTGCCTTCGTTTTCCATTCTGTCCTTGTCTATTTTTATTGTTGCAACATAACGCAGGGTCGCTGGATTCAGTGCGCTGGATTCAGACCGCAGTGCCGAACTTTCAGCATACTTGAATATCAGAAAGAGCAACGACAAAAATTATAATAAGGACGATAAAGCAACAACATGCACAAAAAAGAAAAGAGAGATAAGAAAGAAAGGGGTGGCCTATCTAATACGATAATATGGCTTCTTATTGTCGAATAAAGAAAGTAATTATAATAATTGTTGGGGTTTTACGTCCAAAAAGCACGATATGATTATGTGAGACACCGTAGTGTATAGGGCTCCGGAAATTTCGACCACCTCGTTTTCTTTAACGTGCACCTAAATCTAAGCACACGGGCGTCAAGCATTTTGCCTCCATCGAAATGCGGCCGCCACGGCCGGGTTTCGATCCCGCGACCCTTGGATCAGCAGTCGAGCACCTCAACCACAAGACCAACGCGCTGGGTTGGAATAAAGAAAGCTGCGACCTCTTCAGCTGATGGGGGTAACGGCGCAGTTACGCCGCATGGTAACTTTGTGGAGAAAACGGTGTTCAAGGGCACGACAAAGCGAAACTGATGTCCACGATCGCGCAGAATGCCAAAACGGCACCGCGCGATACATTCCAGCACGCAACAGCTACCGAAGCCCATCGGCTTGCAGTCGCGAAGCTCGCACGTTTTCACCACCATCACCATCGTCTATAGCGCGCCACGCACGGAGATTTTGCAACGCTGACTCGCAAAACAGTGACACGTGCCCAGCACGTGCAGGCGTTTCACAACGCAGTCATAGTGTTGAGTGCTTGGTTCGCATTTCCTGTAAACGCTGCGCAGCGGTGCATGTCGGTAACTGACCTTGTATACTAACAGAAGCGCCCTGCCTGTCGTCATGGTGGACAGCTGCTCCAAAGGCGCTTGCCTAGCGCGTGTTCGAAAACACTCGTGCATATATCAAACGGTATACCTTCACGTACCCGCAACGGGTTCAAAGGACAGGCGTTCAGGCTAAGCAATATGAGAAACAGAGAGTACAGCGTCTACGTTGAAGACACACACACGAAAGCAAATGTTTACTCAACATGTCCGTCGCTATGAAGACGAACATGCGAGAAGGAAGAAGAGGAAACTGACCTTGGCTGAGCTTCAAGGTCAAACGCATGCACAAAGTAGTTTGCTGGGTTTGTACTGGAAGGAGTATATGCAGAGCTATCTCTCTGAAAGGTTGCGTGTAAGCTAGTTGGTGATTGCCAATGCGATGTCGCATCGGTTCGATGTCATTGCAGCATGCAATGCGTAGCGCTGCCAAAGCACCACCACGCCGCCGAGGAGAAAGCAAAAGATCAAATAACCACCACACGAGATGAGGAGCGTCACGGTAGATGACGAATAAGAAAATTGGCGGGGGAAAACAGCAAACCAACAAAACACAATCGTTAATAATAATAATAATAATAATAATAATAATAATAATAATAATAATAATAATAATAATAATAATAATAATAATAATAATAATAATAATAATAACTGATGTGGTTCCACGCGCCAAAACCATGACATGATTATATTAGCATCCTGAATTGGGCTGTTTGGTATAGGTACTATAGTGAACTAGAGTGTTTATACCAATAGTATGTAGACGTTCACGCCAAATGTGGTTACCTTAGTTCTTGGGTAATCGGGCTGTAACGTACTGGGACGGACTGGATTATGGACGGGGCACACCACAGCACGGAGTGCAACACCATCGCGCTCCGTGTTGTGGTGCGTCCAGTCCGCCCAAGTATACGTTACAGCGCGGTTACCCAAGACTACAGCCTACTAGAATAAGGAATTATAGTACACTATACCCAGGACCATGTATAACCAACTGGCCCCTATTTCTGCTCTTCTTACCTTATAATCTGTTCTTAAAGTGCGCGAAATGACCAGGACACAAGCAAGAAAGCACAGAGAACACCACTAACACCACGGTTATTTCGCGCAGTTTAAGAACGTCTAACAGCAATGAACCAACCAGCCCGCCGGAACGTATTACTTCTTAGCTTAATTCGTTGCATGAAAACCAAAGGCCCTTTTTTAATGCATATAAGACGAAGAATGCGCATGAAATGGGGGAGAGAGAGAACAAAGGATGTCAGCCAAAACAGAAAAAAAAAAGAGACATTTAAGCCACAGAATTAAGCGCATACGGCCACGGTCGTACGCCACGACGGGCGCTCAGGTGCAACAACCTCGAGCTGCCGTCGACAAGAGGATCCACACCGGAGACCGACAGTCCCACGGGCAGCAACAGAGAGCCCGCCGATCGTAGGACGTAAAACAATCGCGGATGCTGCCGTCGCCGCAAGCGAGCGAGCCCACGCGTACAACGACCTTGCTTCAGCCAACACAACACACACATATTCGGCGACAGAAAGCCGCCGCAACTGCAGGAGCATAAAACAAAAAAAGACTATATGCGACGTTGCGCGTACATATGTATGTACGCCTAGGGTGCGTATACACCGCCACATGTGCGGGCGAGGACATAGCAGTCGGCGACCTCCTCCCGCTCCTCCTTGCATGTGGTGCAATACACGAACGACTACATATTGCGTCGCGAAACAAAAATAGACTGAGAGACGCCTACGCAGCGCTCATGCACAGGTATTATAATAGCCTATACGCCAACACGAAAACATCTGCCGTTGCTGCTGCTTGAAGATCTAGCTAGACGCGAATAGTACAAACACAACACGACGACACCCTTAACCGTTCCCCTCTTCCTGACATCAATCAAACGGAAGAGAGGACCAAGTGCCTCAACAGAGGGATGCTCTGTGACACGGAGCAATTTGTTCCATCCACGTCACATCTCGTTTTATGAAGCGCAAGAGGCCACTCGTTAACGCTGACACCGACGGAATCATTGTTCGCGTTCAACCTTAGTGCCCGAAATGATGTGCCTGCCTATAGTTCATTCTTTCTGCGCCCGTCATAGGCTTTCGTAGTGTTCTCCGAGAGGGGGGGGGGGGGCATGTTTTACCCCCCCCCCCCGCGCGCTTTCTTATTGGTAGAGACCGAAGAAAACAAGCCGCGCACTGGATACAGCGGCGAAAATAAAGCGCTGTGACGTGCTTCTTGGATTTGACATACCTTTCGTCCCCGGTTTTCTGAGGATAAAGGTGGAAAGTAAACAGTTCTTGGAATGCAACATCCGGGGTCCTCTGTCGCCAATCTTGTTAAAAGCCTTCATAGATATAGCCCTACACCTTGAACGATGACTAGACAGGTCAGACTGAATAAAACTGCGAGGCAAATTTGGCACCCGCTTTCGAAAATTAGGGGGGGGGGGGCACCCCCTGCCCCCCTCTTGCGCACGCCTATGTCGCATAGCAGTTCGATTCCAGACGACTGATGTTCACCCTCATACGTTATATTCGAGTGCGAGTCCTGAATACTTCTGCGTAATTTTTCATTAATTCGGAACGCCGATTCGACGCTTCTCGACTACAAACTTCAACAGCAGCGTGGTTATAGTGCAGTGTGCGCAGCTTCCTCTGTTATAACGTGCAGCTGCAAATCACCGGCCTGCATTTGTGCAGCCGTTTCTTGAACGTATTACGAGCACGCGAGCATGGTGAATACCTTATCAGACAACTGATTTCCTGACAACCAGCAATGCACGAAGTCTCAGTGCATGCCCATTTGTTTACTCGCAAACTGAGTCAAACTGAAAGCGCTTTGGTTTTCGAAAAGAAGAAGAAAAATTCCTGACCGCTACTTGCACGCTGGCATCAACACAAGCCACTACAGAATTACGCTAACCGCGGATGTGTTTATCATATGTTAATTCTAACGAAACGCCCTAAACGATAAGTTTGTCTAGTAAGTGGTCACCCTATAGCGTGACCATGCACTTACTAGACAAACTTACTAGACAAACATTTACAAGGGATACGCCGTCATTTATTAACTCGCAGTGAAAGGATTTCACATAATAGAGTCTTTTAGCAAGTTACGGAAATACGGTACGCAAATACGGTACGCAGTACGCTACCGCTCCTCCTTTCCCGGTCGTTGAGCGGCCAAAGCACAACCAGCGGGAAAGGAGGAACGCTACCGTACTGCCTTACCGTATTTGCGTACCGTATTTCCGTAACTTGCTAAAAGACTAATATAGACGCCACACGCTATGCATCGACTATTATGCTCTCTTCCGTGGAGTCTGCGCTCTTAAGTTTAAAAAACGAAAACGAACTCCGCACATCACAGTAAATTTGGACGCACAAAACCGAAATAACACGACGCAACTAAACGAAGAGGATGATAAGACAAAGAGAAAACAAAACGAACAGAAAATAATAAAATTGCAAGGTTTAACACAGTGAATTAATAATGTCCGGAGTTTTACGTGCCAAGACCACGATATGATTACGAGGTACGCCGTAGTGGAGGGCTCCGGAAATTTCAACAAACTGGTGTTTTTTAACGAGCATTGACATCGCAACATCGCACAGTACACGGGCCTCTATAGCGTTTCGTCTCCATCGAAGTGCGACCGGCGCGGGCGGGATTGAACCCGAGACTTTCTGGAAAGCAGCAGAGAACCGCAACCACTGTACCACCGAGGCGGACTAACATACCGAAATACAATTGTGGTTTATGAAGGAGGCCTTATTGCAGTTTTGATCGACCACATGAGGTTACCGCCCAAAGGACGACGAAGAGCATTTCTCTCGCATTCCGCCCACATCGGAATGCGGCTACCTGGAATGTCAAACCGGCAAACTCCCGCTCTGCGGAAGGACGCCATAAGCTTCGTTTAAACGTGAGCTCGAAACGAGAATGTCGAGTCAGAAGTCGAGTTCACAATACACTAACCTCGCCACCTCAACGCTCGGGTGGCCCATGAACGCGACGAACGGATATCGCATCGACAGGTTGAGTCCATCCTCACAAGCTGACTCGACGCGACTTTATCTGTTTCACACAGACGTATTGCTGCATCGATACTGAGCCACCACGGCGGGTAAAACTATAGCTGCTCTCGCGTCGACAACACAGATGCATTTCCTCCAACGGCAAATGGTTATATGCTGTTATGCTTTGCGGGCAAGCATGTCAGCGTTGTAGGGACCGCGGAGCCATTACAGCGCCAAACTGAGGCCAAACTGAGCTGCATGTTTTTGAGCGCGAAAGATTTTAGGCCGCGCAGTACGCTACGCGTAATAGTCTCAACCGACAGTATACATCCTTGCAAGCAGACTAGGAGGCAAACTATTACTGCGCGTGTATATCGTGTATTTTATCCAGAGAGAGTTAGAAAAGAAAAGAAATCAATGAAATGATGCTGTAGACTTGCGGGTGATATCACCGGGTAGACACGGAGACGGCGGAAGGAAGTCTCTTTACAATGAGGGCCCTGTAACTCTAGGAGAGAGAGAGAGAAAGCCAGCCCAGAACATACTGAACTACCGGCATGCCACCACTAAACAGGAAACCTAAAATAAAGAAGGCTTTCTTTCAGACACCTGAGATGGAATGAATTAAAAGGCCGGGCATATGTGCCTATACCGTGCAAGCACACGTCTGTATCCAGATCACGCAAGTATGCACACAAGAAAGGAGCTTCAACAGCGTTTCACGCTCTGCACAGATACTGAACGACAAACAGATCTGTACGATACTGAAAAAAAAAAAGAAAAGGCGCTTTGCAGAGAGAGGAGGCACATATTTTCCTATTGATTAATGGGCCTGATCACATGGATACATTATACAGCCAATGCATATAGGTAGACGAAAACACAACAAAGACTGCCGAGGGTCGCGGACCGCCCGAATGACACTCTTGGCAATTTTAAATGCGACTAATTAGTCTTTAAACTAGAATGAACTTTCTGCAGCGAGAGCTTCGGCCAATAGACGAAATGGGCCCCTGTGGGAGAATGGTGCAGTCCGCGGCTCCATTACATTTGCCTCCCGTTCGGAGTGTATGAATAATGAAAACCGGGTTTCCCGCTCCAGAAGATAGAGGCAGCCTTAGACACCGAAACGACCCCGGGGCGAAGATCAAAAAACAAGAAAAACAAATTAAGTTAGGAGGATCAACTCCAGCTCGATTTTTACCCGGACGACCCTTCCGAATACATTTCGTTGGACTCGAATCTGGAAAAGAAAAAAGGAACCATCTTTGAGCTTTTGTTGAACTTCAATGAAACTCGAGAAGCTCGCCAATCAGGGCTGTTATAAAGTTCGGCGAATGAGACGAAAAAGACGTGCAACCGTTTCGCTCAGATAAATATCCTAAAGGAACATTAACGAGAAGTCTATTTACAAGCGTGTCATAGTTACCTTTTCTTTTTTAAGAAGTAAAAGAAGAACATCGCTATCGTGACGGGAGATATTGCAAGCAAGAAAAGAGGCAGAAACGAACAATACTAATGCCTGGGGTTTCACGAGCCAAAACCACGATATGTCATCAGGCGCGCCGCAGCGGAGTTCTAAATGGCGCAGTTCCCGAGGCAAGAACTGCGTCATCGTCGCAAAGTACAAGCTCTCTTCTTTCGCCGCCAAATGTTATTAATGCCGTTCTTGAAGGTGTATCTGTTCTTGCTCTCATCGATACGGGTGCCGCGATCTCCGTCATCGCCGAAAAACTGTGTCGCTCAATCCGAAAAATGGCGACCCCCTTCTTTGGTCCGTTTCTTCACACTGCCACAGCACAGCCCGTCCAGCCTGTCGCGGCGTGCACTGCCAGACTCCTAATTCAAGGAGTGCCCTACACAGTCGAGTTCGTCGTACTTCCGCACTGCTCTCACGAGGTTATTTTAGGTTGGGATTTTCTGTCTCGTCACCAAGCCGTCATTGATTGCGCCCGTGAAGAAGTCGCCTTCTCATCACTTGACGATGCTCTACCTGCCGACGGTCCTCTTTCCTGCACGAAGGTGATTATCACTAGCGACACCCAGATCCCTCCGCACGCTACTGTCTTGGCCCCTGTATCATGTTCTGCGGCGGTATTTTGTAAGCATTCCTAAAACGGACGCAGGCGGTCCGCTCGTTTGAGTCGCACGCGATTGGTCAATGTGAGCCGTGACGAGCGCCGCGACTAATCGCGTACTCACATTGACTAGTCACGTGCGACTCAAACGGACGGACCGCCTCCGTTTGTTTTAGGAATGCTTACAAAATACCGCCACTGCTGCCTCCGACGCTACCGCCCTCTTCACGCCTTCCGCTACATTTGTTCATAGCCACCTCTCACCACTCCCAACCGCTCTTCTTACCCTTCAAGGTGGTGCGAACGACGTACCTGTGGGCAATCCATTCCCATTCCCGATTACCTTGCTTCGCGGTGAATGTATCGGCACAATGGAACCTTGCGAAACCATCACTCCGTTGGCGTTCCTGATGGTTCATCAGAGGTCAACGCCCTCTTCTGTAGTCCCCTGACTGGCACATCCGCTGGCGACATTTTCAACCATGCAATCGACGACGGTCTCAACTCGCAGCAACGCCGTGACCTCGTAAGCCTCCTTGACAAATTTCGCCCAGCTTTCAACAGCCAGAGCACTTGTCTAGGCCGAACATCGATTGTGTGCCACCAGATCGACACAGGTACTCACCCACCACTACGGCAGCGACCATACCGTGTATCGTCGACTGAACGCCGCGTCATTAATGAACAAGTAGGTGACATGCTCAAGCGCAGCGTCGTTCAACCCTCAAATAGCCCGTGGGCATCACCAGTTGTTTTAGTTAAAAAGAAGGATGTCACGATACGCTTTTGCGTAGATTATCGTCGTCTCAGCAAGATAACGCGAAAGGATGTTTATCCTTTGCCCCGGATCGACGACGCTCTAGACTGCTTACAAGGAGTTCTTTTCCTCCCTCGATTTACGCTCTTGCGAATAACCAGAGTTATTGGCAAGTGCCTATGGATACCGATAGTTATGTTTTTCCTCTTGTTCGTTTTCTCCTTGATGTGGATTGAAGTCCCGTCAAGGAGAAGATCGACGTGGATGAAGCAGGAGGCAGGTTGGAGGTAATAAAAACTTGAAGGTATATTGCAGCGAAATATTTACAGTCATATGTACATCTTGCCGAAGCACACTGATGATAACATAGACATCAACAGCATCTTACTCTTCTACTTAACTTTTCTTAAGTTAGAGCCTAGAACACTGTTACTACATACGAAGAACCGAGTCTCACTGTTCGACCACCGAATGGTTACGGCCCAGACAAACGTTGCATCGTACGGAGTCTTACTGTTCGATCAGTTGAGTGATTACAGCCTAGACTGAAGGGAAACGAATTCCGCCCAGTCTTAAGTACCTTGCGGTAAACAAAGAAAAGGGGAGGTGGCCATTGGTGGTCCGCTTCGACATTCCCTTATCCAATCCGTTTATCCTCATATTAAGCCACTCCCCAGTGGGCTGTCCCTAATCTCGACAGCAGTGTCTTTACAGTGCAGACAGGCGTTTTGGCACTCTTTCCCATCATGGCTCTCCCTCTCTTTATCCCACGCTCTCAGGGATTCTCACGGTAGAAATACATCTGTATCTTAGCCCTGGTGCATTCACGCCATTTTCCCATACTCATCGAGTTGAACCTGCGGAGCCAGTCGTTAAACGGTTCCGGGAAAGAAAAGGCGTATGCGTGTCCCTGCCTCCCACGCATTCGGACCGTGCATTGTTGCGACTCAACCCTGCTTTGCCGTCGGCGCGCCGAAAGCGCATGCCGGTCGTTGTTGGGGTCACGCATACTGTCGCCTTGGGCGACGGCATAGAGCAGGAGACGTTTGCCCTCCTCGTTTTCCCACACATTCGGGCTGCCGACCTCTGAGAACGGTCGCTTGACCGCAACCCATGCTGGCCATCGGGGTAGACAAGCTGCTCAAAGGAAGCCGTTTGCTTTCTATTGATAATTGCACAGCCAAAGACCAGGCAGAGAGAAAGCCGAGAAAAAAGCTTTGTACGACGTACAGTGCCGCGCCGTCCCGTCTTCACGATCGACTTATGAGCGGCGAAACCTAACACCGATGATAGACCAAAGACTGCATTTATCGCACCGGATGGCTTATACGAATTTAATGTGATGCCACTCGGCCTTTGTAATGCGCCCGCTACATTTAAGCGCATGATGGACACTACTCTACGAGGTCTCAAATGGAACACATGCTTGTGCTACATGGATGATGTAGTGGTATTTGCGCCAGACTTCCCCACGCACCTTCGTCGCTTGGAGCTGGTTTTACGATGCCTCACTGAAGCTGGCCTCCAACTAAACTTAAAGAAATGTCACTTTGGGGCACGCAAGCTGACCATTCTCGGACATGTCGTGTCGAAATATGGCGTGCTCCCTGATCCCGCTAAACTACGTGCTGTTAAAGAGATCCCGAGGCCCACGTGTTTGAACGAGTTGCGTTGTTTCATTGGGCTTTGTTCATACTTCCGCCGCTTCATTCGCAATTTCGCCTCGATCATGGCACCTTTGACAGAGCTGCTTCAGGGAGACTCCAATCTACCTGCGTGGTCCCCGGCTTGCGATCATGCGTTTGCGACGCTGCGTCAGCTACTCACAACACCCCCCATACTGCGCCATTTCGATCCAAGTGCTCCTACAGAAATCCACACGGATGCTAGCGGTGTCGGTCTTGGAGCAGTCCTCGCCCAACGAAAGCCCGGCTACCAAGACTATGTTGTTGCGTACGCGAGTCGCACACTCACAAGAGCGGAAGCAAACTATTCAGTAACTGAGAAAGAATGCCTAGCCATCATCTGGGCCATTACAAAATTTCGGCCCTACCTCTACGGTCGACCCTTCGATGTCGTTACCGATCATCACGCACTTTGCTGGTTGTCTTCCCTCAAAGATCCCTCCGGCCGCTTGGCACGATGGGCTCTCCGGCTCCAAGAGTACGACATCCGGGTTATGTACCGCTCAGGTCAGAAGCATGCCGATGCAGATGCTTCTTCGCGTTCGCCTGTTCCCACTGACATTGCGAGTGTCTCCATTATAGACAACGTATTTTCGCCATTAGGATCCGTCAACATGGCTTTGGAGCAACGCAAAGATTCGTGGATCGCGTCTTTGATGGATTACCTCTCTGATGCACTCCCCCGTCCGCCATCTCGAGCACTACGCCGACAAGCCTCTCACTTCGCCGTCCGTGATGGCATCCTTTATCGCCGCAACTACCAATCTGACGGCCGCAAATGGCTACTTGTCATACCTAGACAACTCCGCGATAGCATATGTGCTGCTTTCCATGCCGATCCACAGTGCGCACACGCTGGTCTGTTTAAAACCTATGCCAGACTACATCTTCGGTTTTATTGGCGCGGCATGTACACATTTGTGCAAAAGTACATTCGATCTTGCACAGAATGCCAACGCCGCAAGCCCGATCATTGCCACTCTTCTGGACCAATGCAGCCGTTGCCGTGCCCAATGCGACAATTTGACCGGGTTGGAATAGACCTTTACGGTCCTCTGCCATACACATCTGCCGGAAATCGCTGGGTTATTGTGGTGATAGACCACCTCATTAGATACGAAGAAACGGCCGCTCTGCCAGCTGCGACGGCACGTGACGTTGCGTCTTTCCTGCTTCAACGCTTTGTTCTACGTCATGGTGCTCCTCGTGAACTCCTGAGCGATCGAGGCCGCGTCTTTCTCGCGGATGTAATTCAAGAACTTCTCGCTGAATGCCATATGATTCACCGCTGTACTACCGCATATCACCCGCAAACAAAAGGCTTGACCGAACGCTTCAACCGAACTCTTGGCGACATGCTTTCTATGTATGTCGCCTCTAACCACACAAACTGGGACCTTATGCGTCAGAAAAAAAAAAAAAAGAGAAAAGCTGACGTAACGCTTATATATAGCGTCAATCCAATCGCTATGTGCTTTTAGAGTGATAACTTCATTTTCGACGCCGCACACCTGCATATACGTCACGAGTGGCATCATCATCATGACACGCAGACAGTGCAACCGCTAGGGTCTAATGATAAAAGATGTAACTGCCATAACGATTCGCCCTACCGCAAACATTGTGTATACGATGGCGTCATTGATACACGTGTTACGAACGACTGCACAGTCCAAGTGCAGTCCACATACATAACTACCAGCGATGCTTGCAAGAATGTACTTACAGCTAGTGAGAGGTCAAGAACTACGCTACCGAAACAAGAACGCAGTGCTTGTTTTTCCAGTCTTTTAAAAATCGACGTCGGGCCTAATCTGGCATATACACAAATCGGCGCCGTCACGCGCAGCGTGATGTGTATTCGGCACGTCACGTGTATTGGCCCGAAGTGCGGTTACCGAGGAGATCGAAGGAAAACTTCCACGACCACTGAGGTCACTGCATGTATGTATGGCTTCTATATAAGCCAGAGCCAGCATTGGCCTCCGACGGCGCGAAAGTGAAAAGATGTCTCACGGACAGCGTTAACGCCACGACTCGCGATGACGTCAAGCACTACAAGAGCTTTCATTTCCTGCTGTGTATACGTATACATGTCATGCCGGAATGACGCACGTTTCTATAGCAGAGTCGTTATTAAGCGGGACTGAACAAGAGCTTTTACAGCGGCTATATAAAGTGAGATGTGTTATATCGCTGTCGTGACATCGTAGCACGCCAACGCCTGGCTAAACACGCGGCGTCATTTTCAGGCGAATGGTAGACTTCGTTTACCGAACGTACGTTAGAACATTAATTCAGGAGTAGCTGCGTTTCACAACAGGAAAACTGCAGAAGCCTACCGCATCAAATGCACCCGCGACGGTAACAACAGTGCTTCGAGAAAAACGCGCTAAATTAAGTCGCGATTCCTACAACAATAGTGCCACCAGCAGCTCCGCACTGTAGCAGGGTGCCGCAAACGCTGCGGCTACCGGTTGCGTTAGAGCATGGCAAGATATTGCGCAAAGAAAATGCGCGCAACAGCGGCAGAGAGAGAGAGAGAGAGGAAAAAAGGAAAGCGAGTCGAACGCTGCGCTGGCTCGCAAACACAAAGAAGCAAAACGAAACAAAGAACCAGCGTTTTTTTTTTGTTTTGCTTTTTTAACCTGCAAGGGGAGTTCTGAGCTTTAGATATACTGAACACTTTGAGAAGCTATGTACACATTTGTGTACACCACTTGTTCTTGCCAGTTGTGTCGACTTGGGGATACGAAAGAGCAAGATAAATTGAGCTTTCGATGGATTGAACCTCCTGAATGATAAATTTGTCTTCATTTAACTTCATTTTGCAGAGTACTGTTGTATATGGTCAGTTTGCTGAATAATAATAATAATAATAATAATAATAATAATAATAATAATAATAATAATAATAATAATAATAATAATAATAATAATAATAATAATAATAATAATAATAATATCTGGGGTTTAACGTCCCAAAACCACGATATGATTATGAGAGACGCCGTAGTTTCGACCGCCTGGGGTTCTTTAACGTGCACCTAAATCTAAGTATACGAGCCTCAAACATTTTCGCCTCCATCGAAAATGCAGCCGCCGCAGCCGGGATTCGATCCCGCGACCTTGTCAGTTTGCTGAAGGCACTACCATGTTAGACGAGTCGTTCGACGTTCCGCTTCCCGCAAGCCACGTGAAAAGTATAATTTTTTCTTTGTAGAAAATGGGCATAACCGAAAACAAATTTGCATTATATATTTCTAACCTTAGATTTGATTCTATTCATGCAAACACAGAGCATGAATGAATTCAGAATAGACATTGAATTACATTTTGATTAGAATTAATTACCACAACAGGCATAAATTAGCGTATTATGGCATTATGCCTTGAAATAACGTGGTATCGATTTGACGTATTTACGGATAGTTCATCATAGGTGGCGTCTGAAAGGGTTAAGTGAAATAGCACGGATTTACCGTTTGACACAACGCGGGAACTCAAGAGCTCAGCGAAGGCTACGCCGTTTGCGTGCGTGCGTGCGCGTGTGCGTGAGAGAGAAAGAGAGATGGGGGAGGGGATCAGTCTCGACCGGGTTTCTTCACCGTGGGTAGTCAAATGTAGGAAGTGCGCGTATTCCGCCTCTCATAAAATGCAGCCGCCGTCAGCAGTTGAACCCGATACCTCATGCTCAGTAGCGCCAAGATGTGGCCATTAGAGTCTTTTAGCAAGTTGCGGAAATACGGTACGCAAATACGGTAAGGCAGTACGGTACCGCTCCTCCTTTCCCGGTCGTTGAGAGGCCAAAGCACAACCAGCGGGAAAGGAGGAACGCTACCGTACTGCCTTACCGTATTTGCGTACCGTATTTCCGTAACTTGCTAAAAGATTCTATTGAGCGATTGCTGCGGTGTGGGTTATGCGACATACAGGAGCGTGACTTCGGGCATAACAACCGGAGTCCGTATGCCAGCTCTCCATGTCCTATAAAGCAAATGGATAGGTAATTGAAGAAATAAAAGAGTCACGCCGCCTTGTTCAAGAAAAAAAAATTAAACATACATTGACGTTACGGGGACGTTATGAGTCCTTTGTTCACAATGAAGACGGGTACAAGAGGGTGCCACCATTTGTGTTAGGTGGCGAAGAGTGCCCATGTACCTCGCTGAGATTACCCCACGTCTGGTTAATCGCGTAACGAAATTATTTGCGACCTCTCCTCGCGACAATTAAATAAAGTGCTCCCTCTCTCGTCCGTCTCCCGGGGGCATCGCCACAGCCTCGACTATACGCGCAAAAGAACCTCCGGCGTCTCACTTCCTATATGACCGATGCAGCAGCAGCGTTTGTAGCAGAGTTGAGGTGCACCGGCTCGCCAATTCAGTCGACACGCGCGGCCGGGGCCGCGACGCTTTTTACGCAACGCGGCTGCCCGTCGCCACGGCCGTCGGCGCGTAGAAGAGCATCCGCCTTTTGTTGGCTCAGTCTCGCTCCCACGCGGGAGTTGGGCCGAGCGCGCGCGCGTGGGTTTCGTAGCCGAGAACTCGGAGATTGTCCTTCGTTCTCCCTTTCTCTCTTGACAAAAAGCCACAAACGGTACAGGTCTTTCGCTCTGCGTAACCCTACCGGTGAAGGCTCTATTCCCAACGTCACACGCATGCGCACTCGCAGTATACAGTCGAAAGTTATTCGCAGTTTGGCGCTTTACGAGCATCCCGTTCGTCAAGTTTCGAAAGCTGCGTAACGATGAAACGAGGCCGACAATTGCCCGCACTGGTGGCGATTCGCCGAATTAATTGAATTCTGAAAGAATCGCGCCGTTTCCTTTTCGATATGCGGAACAAACTAGCCCGAAACTTCACTTTACTAAATTAATTCGGCGTACGCGCGGTCGCCATCAAGTGTTATAGACCCGCAACGTACAAAGGGGTCACGGGAAGGTAGAAGCCGGAACAATTAAACAATGGGCGAACACGTGAACAGATGAGCGCATATGACATCGCGTCACGGTTGGTCAACTAGACGACAGCGGTTCGAATCGAGCCCAACAGCAACTATGTCAGTAAAGAGATTAAAACATAAGGGGAACGTTTTACCAGGTCTCGGCGTCAGATTTTCTCGTTGTTACGAGATCTCATCGCGAAACAAATAATGGTAAACATAAAAATAGATCTGTTTACGAAGACTTCAGCTGACACACGGATAGACGGCCCTGCTCAAACTCTATATACGCTAAGGAAAACGAAAATGCGTGTGTCGGTTAGTTCGAGGTTGTCACTGTAATTCAAGAAAAAGACAGCACGCCCCTCCGTCAACGCACTGACAACGCAGGCTTTTCCCGAAGCGTGGAACACAAGTTTGAAGCCTCGCTCGCTTCATCCTGCACACCTGGTCTCGTCCATCTTGCATTAACGGGCGACAGTTTGAACCACTCAAGTTTGTTTGTTTTTCTTTCTTTTTTGGCTCAAGCGCGCAGGGAAGACAGAGAAGACGTAAGGGCAGCTAAGAAGAGAACCATTTCGTTGAAGAGGCGCATCGCACGAGCGTTTAAGAAGACTCGCTTCTGAATGCTTCATGCGAACGAATGCTTCGCTTAACAAACACGGACGCAGGCTATATACGCAGCTGTGTAGGAAGAACGGAGCCTCCGGGGACCTGTTTACTTTGCAGGAGAAACATCAGCTTCAACGTCACGTCCATCTCACTCAGCAACTGCCTGCTCTCTTTAATCGCACGGAGCCCTTTGTTTTCGTTCAGCGATGCCAGAGCTCTTAACTCTATAGAAGGAAAGGTCGCCAAAATGACGTCGTTATGGAGTCTCTGAACTGCCCTAAGCTTTTATTCGCCTACAGCGCCAACGACCGTCGCTCCTTATCTCTTCGGGACCGCGCCTATAGAGCGTGGGTCACCGGTAACTCCAACGCGCCGAGAGAGAATTTAACAATACGGGCATGTCTAGCAACTAATTGCCTGCACCATCCAGCACATTTTGTAAGCACTAATGTTTCGTTTCCTGCCTAATTAGTTTTTTTTCCCGAGCGGCGGCGATTTTTAACAGCGACTCAAAGGTAGCTGTTCGCTTCGTTCGCAAAAATGACTGACAGACCGGAAGCGAGACCCTCTCAGAAATGTTGTTCCTTGTACAATTCAGTTGCGTCTTCAAGCAATTTTTCTGCTGTTTCTGACAGAAGTGACCTTGAGGATGATGTCACATAATGGAAATATAGTTTGGATGATAAAATACCATAGAACGAGCCCGGATCGCAGCCAGGTGTTGATCAGTGCGTTACGCTTATTGGCACATCGATTTTTTTACTCCGAGTTAAATGTCGTGAGGATGTCGGCACTATTATATCTTCTATTCGTAGTGTCCCAACAGTATATGGTGAAGATTTGGTGACATCATCTTCAGCCAGTAGAGAGTAATGTTAAGCCCAAGATGGCAGCCCGGCCGTTTCCTCAGAGTAGTGTTGCGCAGGGAAGCGATATGTGTCACAAGGAAAATCGGCGTTTTGGGCATCTTTTTCCTAGCGAAAGTAATAAACAGGATTTGTGTTAACAAAAATTAGTATGCGTGGTTTTCAAATCCTGTAGATAAGCAGTCTTATGCCGACGGTGATGGTATGGGAAATAGTCACGGCCGCAGAGATGGTGAATTTCATTTTCCTGCCGCTCTATATGGGTATTGTCGAGCTTCTACGACTACACGTCCCCAAAATAAGTACAATCAGAACAAGTCCTACCGATTGACGAAGCGGAGGAAATACAAGAAGTGCTAGGAGAGCAAGAAACTTGACTACCGGACAAATGCCACTTGTAACGCCGGTTTTGCCTAGTGGCACACAGTGAAAAACTTTTTTTTTTTACATCTTAGAGCTTTCAGACATGGTTCCACCTATTTCGATAGTGTCAGGCATTCAAATGTGAATATTTTTATGAAGCTTAGAAGTTCGGAATATTTTTATTATGCGCGGTGACGCCATACGTTAGGATGTTTTGGTGCCGTGCTCAGACCTACCTTTTGGCACCTGAATTTTTTTTCTGTGCTGCTGTTTAGCATATTTTCCTAAAATACTTATGGATCAACAGAAAATTTATTCTTCTTCTCAATTACATTTATTGTACTACTTTGAAAAATTTGTAACGAAAAAACGGGTGACAGACAGACAAACAGACAGACCAAAATTTCTGCGTTTAAGTTCCCCAAAAAAGACTATCGTCTTTAAAAATATAACCATGCAACCTGATGGAACAACGCAGTTTTCACTGGGCAGACAGAAAAACTAGCAGTTGTTATGTGTACGAATACAACCGATGAGCGAAGCTCCTTAGAAATGGGACGCAAATGACTATGCGCCTCATCTCGCTGCTGACTTTCATGACGGCGGTAGGGTGGGGAGCGAGTGGGGAGATTCTGCTGCGTTCGGTGGCGGGAACGACTGAGCGAGTGAGTTGGCGGCGCACGCAGGGCGTGGGAGAAAGGCGGGAGAGGGGTGCGATCGGTGATGCGGCGGGGAGCTTCGACGGCGGCGACGGAACGCCGCGCGCAGCGTTTCATTGTCTTTTTGCGCCGGCGCCGGGTTGGGAGAGCGTCTGCTACTACCTTCGACAAAGCTCCCGTAGTGCACTAGAATGATGGTTGTCATTTCACAATCCACGATAAAGGTGGTGAAAGTGAAGACGACCATTACCAATAGTTGTGCACAGAGCTTACTTCTTTTAACCTCGAATTTCTGGTGCGCTAGAACCAAACCGCTCAAGGCCTAAACATTTCCTCTTAAATCACCGGCCACTGCAACCTAAAGCGATGCTCAAGAGAAGGCAGCTTCAACGGCGACGGCGGGGTGCGGACCTAAGGAGCTTCGCTCCTAAAAAAGCATAACTCATACTTTTTTGAGCTAGATCACTCAAACTTTCCTCTAATATAGAAAACAGTTGAGCAAACAGTTCGTATATTTCAGATTATTTCTCGGTTTTTTCTTTCGTCTTGGGAGTTCCACATTAAAAATGTTCTATGTAATGTTTAATAAATCTTGTTTTTCATAAATATTCTTGCATATTATATTGTAATAATAATTGTTTAAAGTAATACATGAAAAAGTAAGACTAGATTGATATATAATATTACACTGTATCTATTATATTACTCATAATAAAAGTAATTATTAAAGCATACAAAATGTACGTGCCCAATTTTCCCACGGTCACGAAAGAGTTAAGAATGGATGGCGACCCCAGATGGAGAGTATAGCAGTAGGAGAGAGAGCATGTAATTTCAAACATGTGCTTAATTGTCACAGAATCATCACGTAGTAGTCGTAGTAGTAGTAGTAGTGATAGTAGTGGTGGTGGTGGTGGTGGTGGTGGTGGTGGTGGTGGTGGTGGTGGTAGTAGTAGTAGTAGTAGTAGTAGTAGTAGTAGTAGTAGTAGTAGTAGTAGTAGTAGTAGTATTGTTTTCGCGGACACCTGAACTAGTTTGCGGTCGACACCTCATTAGAAAAAAGAAACGTTAGGTGACCTAGCCCTATATTCATTTAAGTGTCTTTAACGGCGCTAGGCTATAGCGTTTCGTGAACTTTTGGTTCACATGGGTGACTTTAGAGAGAACGAAAACAATTCTGTAGTGTATGTGCCATCTTGATGGCACATACCCACAAGAAAACAGACCGCTCTTTCAATGAACTCATTCACTTACTTAAAATGTAACGGCATATGAATGTAATGGAATATGCCGTAATGGAACTCATTCAATTAATATAAGCGCACTGGACGAGTTGAGCTCTGCGTGGCCTTTGCAACCAACTCTGACAGCGCGCCGTCGTGCTGCCGAAGCGGATCGCAGAGGCTACATAGAAAGCAGCGCGTGGTTGAGATCCGCTCCGACAGGTGCCGCAACGATCCCCAGCTGTTCACAAGAAAGCCGTCTGCTCTTTAAATGAACTCATTCCATTAATTTTTATTAAATATCCTGACAGCGGATTGGTCGCTACTTTAAATTAACTTATGCACCGATATCATACGTATCTCAGTGATGCTACCGAGGACTTCTGATTTGGAGCAATTTTTGGAGCAGCAAAATTTCCGTTTTGGAGCACTCTGGAGCAGGAAAAATTTTCATCTTGGAGCACTTTTGAGCAGATAATTTTGCATCTGGGAGCACTCTGGAGCAGCAAATTCTACATCCTGGAGTGCACTACAGAAGCATATTGCATTAACATTCAAGCACCTGAAAATTATGGGGCACTTATGAAGGCTAGAAATATTTGGATTCATTGCAATTCTCACGGAAAAAATCATCTCAGGAGAACTCCATACTTCACTCGCTAATGAAAAAAAATAGAGAGAGAGAGAGAGAGAGAGAGAGAAATAGATTAAAAGGAAGAGGCAGGGAGGTTAACCTGGTGCGAGTGACCGGTTTGCTACCCTGCACAGGGGTGGGGATATAGGGGTCGGAAAGAGGACAGAGAGAGAGGGAGATAAAATAAAAACAAAGCAAAAAACGCACACATGCACACACATGCAGGACGTCCTACCAGAGCCGTTCCGATAGACCGGTTGAACGCAGAAAGCGCATTAGCGCCTGCACAGCCTTCTTCTGTGACGTTAAGTCCTGTCGGTGGCGCAGGATTCTTTCTTCCGAAAGAGTTCGGTCGTCCAGTTTATCAAGCGCGTTGCAAAGCGACTGTCTTTGCGAACAGTACTGTGGACAGTCGCACAGAATATGCTTAATCGCTTCATCACTTCCGCAGTGGTCACAAGCTGCGGTATCGGCCATTCCTATGCGGAACGCGTAAGCGTAGGTAAATGCGAAACCCAACCATAAACTGCAAAAAATGACTCATGCAGTTGAGTGTTCTGGATTAACCTCTTCGGCGATTATTTTCGACACTAACAGAATACCGGATAAATAAAATTGCAATTTACGAAGTAAAACTCTAAATACATCTATGTGGTTATCAGCAGACGTGGTAGACAAACTCCGTGATGTACAACCTCAATGCCAAAGAGCCACACTGTCCCTAATGCATTCCCCTAAGAAAACTCCAAGGCGAAAGCTAGGTTCTTTTTCTTCTCGATTGACGGATTGATTCTCCCCCTCCCTCTCTGCAAGCTTTCAGCACCTCACATGGTTTTGCACTACCTCCTTGATCGGTGCACCGATCACGGAAGCAGTGTAAAGCGAAGATGTCATGTGATTACATCATCACGTGACATCACGATATATGACGCCATGTTGGCGTCACAAGTTTTGACGATGTATGACGTGATGATGACGACATCGCATGATTATTTTTTACATCAATCGAACGCCGCCGATGGTCAATTTTCGTGTTTGATAAAGCATCTAAGGCTTTCGCATTATTATTGCGTATTGAAAGTTAACAGCCTGGCCGTTAACAAACTGGCCTTACATACCAAACTGTCCTCGACCATGTCACCTTTGTGCCATGCGCCAAACAGCTTCGCTTATCATCCACTTCACAGCTCCTCAATTTTTTAAAAATTTTTATTGTGATAGCAATTATATGGACACTCTAGGCGGATTTTTACCGTCGCTGTTGCCGTAATTACCCGTATGAAGTCCAATATAATAACATCACCACGCGTATTCTAGCTGCGGGTAAAAGCTCGCGAGCGCTGGCGACGAACGCGGCTGAAGCGGAGATTAAACTAGCCGGCCGTCTGTCTCCATCGCACGGAGAGCGTATGAGATAACATCCTCCCGCGTGCGGGCCTGCCGTCGATTGCTCATCAAACATAGAGGAAACGCCCTGCCCGTCTTTCGTAAGGAGCATGAAGGGACGCCAGGGGAGCAGGGGGGGGGGGGACAACCGCATCGTTCGAAAGGCACTGTCGCTTGCGCGCGCGCTATCTCGAGGCATCAGGAGACGGCTCGTAAACTTGCTGTGCTCTCAACGCTTACTTCGCGTTTAGAGAACTCAGAGCACGAAAACACTTCGGTTCCTGGAGTGGCCATATCCCCTTAATCCAGCGTTTTGTTGAGTTACGCGAGATCGGATCCAAAAGAGTTAGCTGCTAGCCTTACTTCGTTTAACAATACAATTTGTTGATATCGCATTCATTGCTTCGCCCTTAAGCGAAACTGAGTCTTTTTAACCGTCAGCTATTGACCCTCGAACGCGAGGGGCGGACGTGTAACATGGCGCAGCCGCTTCACTGTGGGCCGTCAGCGACGGGCCCGCTACAGCTGCGCATTTGCGGCTGCTCCGACCAGGAGATCTACAGCTGCGCATTTGCGGCTGCTCCGACCAGGAGATATGCTTTTATTAATCAGATGACATTTTTAAAAAAAAGCAAGCAAAAAATTCGAATTGGAACCCTAGCTCGTGAGCTCGAAAGGGCAGGGCCTTTTAGGGGCTATTTACCGCAGAGTGATTACAAACTCGGATGTGCTGGTGGAAGGAATTATGAAAAAGCTCTTCTGGATTAAGATCCATAGATAAAGTATATCTGAGGAAAAGTGCCAACGCGTTCCAACCGTTCGCGTGCTCTTCCATAAACGCGAAGCGAGGAAAATCCGATATTGTTCCATATCTATACTGCTAGCAATCCCAGATTTCATTCCGCGATGTCCAGAAACAGAAGTGACAGACATTTTAGCGGCACGCATGTAGTTATTACTGAACATTGCTTTCCTTACGTGCCGTGCGACGCTTGAAACGAGCTATCAGCAGCATTTCGGGAACAGACGACGTCCGCCGATGAATCGCCGTCGCAACTTTCTCGCTACCGATAGGCCTAGACGTCACGAGCCTGTGCGGAGAGCGCATTTTGCTGTAGAACCGACTTGCAGAACAGAAGCTGCGTCGGCACTTCTTGGTCCATGGTTGCGACTTTGGCAGCCCCAAAATCAAGCTGCACATGTTCTAACGCGCCGGCGGTGCGATTGCCGGTGATAGACGGCCCCAAGCCTGAGACTTTGGCGCAGTTTGGCGCAATTTTTGTCGATATTATCAGGATGGCGCAGTAAATACAATTTGGCGCACTTTGGCCCAGTTGGCGCAGGAGTGGAATCACTGGTATCTTATACAACTTTTAACTTGAACCATTACCTCCATTTAAATGACTTTTTATTTTTTTATTTCGGTTTCATAGCATTCCAGCCAACGCTCAACTTCCGGTTGTCTGGGGGCGAATTCGGGTATGCTCCTTTGAAAACAATGTCGCTAGGTGCTAGCGCCATAAAAACACTGGGCTTCCGGCGGCATCAGGACTACATACAACTATACTAACATTTGCGAGCGTCCGCCACACCTGGCAGTTTACTGCTGATCCATTTTTTTCCCCTCGGAAACCGCACCTTTAAGAACTTCTGGCATTCTTCGGAAGAACGCCCGGCATAACAGGCTCTGGTTATGTATATACAACGCACTGTTCCGCTCCCGTAAACAAGGTTGAGAAACAATAAGAGAATGCGGGATTCCATTACGTTTGCTGAGGGCGTTGGGAAAAAGAGAGAGAGAGAGAGATCGTACATATGCGACGAAAAAGTTTCTGGAGCAGAGAACCGCAGACACCGCGGCGCCGTCCAATGCAGCAACAGCTGGATCGGGAAAAGAGAAACACGACAAGGCCACACAGATAGGCGACTGTGCACGCGCAGAGGAACAAGGTGCGCGTCGGATGAGAATGCACCTGTGTGCGCGAGCGTGGGCCGAGATGACAAGCCAGCCGCGAACGCAGGAAACGCAGACGCGCTGCTGCATGGGCCTCCCACCAGGGTATTAGATACACGTAATTCTGGTTGAAAAAAATAAGGGAAAGAAAACAGGGATCAAAGGCTGAACTCCCTGCTTCAATTAAGCATGCACCTTTGCTCGATATTCTCGTTGCGCCTAATCGTCTTTGTCGCCCACACTACGATATATTGCATTTGGGAGAGTGTGGCCGAGAGAGACAGAGCGTGAGTGAGTGAGAGAGTGAGTGAGTGAGTGAGTGAGTGAGTGAGTGAGTGAGTGAGTGAGTGAGTGAGTGAGTGAGTGAGTGAGTGAGTGAGTGAGTGAGTGAGTGAGTGAGTGAGTGAGATCCCCTTTCATAGTGCAAAATCAAGTATTCATTAAAATCAAACCACGGTGGCACACGGTTATCTGAGTGAAAAAAAAAGGACTACCACCCAGCCGCGTTTGTTGCACGAAGCTATGTATAGAAGGTATTTGGACGCGCTTGAAGACGAAGACACAGTGAGGCACACGAAAACCCAAACGGAAGCGCTCTAGCAACTGAAGTTTATTGAAACATCCCGCCTACATTTTTTTATACATGTCAACTTGCACCATGTGATGCGTGCTATCGCATCATCGAGTTTAGGAACAACAATTCTTTTTGCGACAAAGCAACCGACAGTGAGCTGACGCATGTGGCCCCTTCTATAATCAGGGCATGCCTGCCTATAATCTCTCGCGTGCCTCTTTGTGGTGGCTGATTATGCGGCAATTTGAAAACAGAAGCGACTAACCACACTCATTGCAGTGAATCAATAGGTGCCCGATAGGAGGCCAACTATCAGTATGATATTAGAACTAGCCCAAGAAACAGCAGTCTTGAATTTCATATAAAGGAAACCAATACGGGTTTCTCAAAAAAGAAAGCTTTGCAGTTGAAGTTTGTCCCGATTCGGATTTTTCAAATACTCGTACGACTGTTTTCTCTAACTGCGGGCTGCAAACGAGCGGTTGATAAGTTTTCCCATTTCATAAGGCTTCATCCCCTTTACGAAGCTCCGCAAAATTGATCTGACACAGTTACTTTGACTTATTTGGACTTAAAGGGGTCATGAAGCACCCCTTGGGCTGATTGAAAAAACACATCCTGCGGAAAGCTGACACGGCTATGAACTGCTCTGCCAAATATTACAGTCGTGCGCGCCGCGTAATGGCCACAAGCGGAGCGCGAAGTTGCCGTTTCCCCAGGCACCCTCTTTTCAAACAGAGGCCGGTTCTCACTCTCGTCGGTGGGCGGGGCGTCTGTCCGCTGTACGTCGCAAAGACATAGCATGCTTATTGGCCGATAGCCGACGTAAATCGAGAGCGGCGTTCGGACCAGATGCGCTTCTTGCCGCGGAATGCCGCCACTTGCCGGCGCCGCACTCGCGCAAGCGAATCACAGCGGGAGAGCGATCGCGTTTCATGACGCGCGCTGGCGTAACTTCTTTCCCCCATGCCATCCCTCCCTGTCTAGCTTCCAGTGCGCTCGTCAGCACGAGAAAAGAGAGAAAGCGCTGGGAGCGTGCGCCAAACCCCCGTAACTCCGCTGATTCTTGACGGATTCGAGAAATTTTTGCGGCAATCGATTCGGGAGGCAGTACACTCCGATACTGAGGCCATTAGATCATTACTTGGAAAAGTGGTTCATGACCCCTTTAATTCCCTACATTGTTACTGTCTCCGGATCAATGCCAAAAACATAAAAGCAAAAGCTGTCACTATGCATTAAATCAATACAAATCACGAAGAAGAAATAAAGTACCTGAATCCTAATTAAAAAAAAACAATCGCAGTTCGGGAGCATGCATACCTGCGTCAGCCATGCATGCTACAGGCTGCTGGCGCGTAATGAAGTCGCGCTCATTGAACGAAGGCATGCAAGCGAGTCGCAATTGCTTCTGGCGTGCTCGTACACGAAGTTTATTAGAAACGCGTAAAAATGACGTCGCGGTAATAATTTGCGGAACGAAATACCAATCCCCCCTACAGATTATTACTCTCATCCCGAATCGACGCCGCACGGGTCCCGACGTACAAATTAACTTTTTTTTCGGCGCACCACATGTGTGAGAAAGGACTAAAAGAGGCTATCAATAATATATGAGATGGTTATAGCTTTCAAGCTAACTTGAAATGCATTATCGGCTACGGATGTTTACGAACAAGGCGGCGGATATTAAAATAATAAAGAAGAAAGGATAATGTCTTTCGGAAGCCTCACGTGATGAGAGAGAGGGTTTGGGAGATATTAAATTGGAGCATGCAAGCCACACGACTTTTTTTTTTCTTCTCGTTAATCTACTGCTTCCAGGTTTCCTAAACTCTTTAGTGGCGTATCAGTAGTCCATGAACTTCAGCCAGGATTAAATTAAAGTAGTTCCAAACTAACACGTACCTCCCGCGTTTATAATGCGCGGTAATTTGTGCCGTAAATTAGCTGTGCCCAGCCGCGCGGCTTTCCGGGAAAGTGTAGCAGTATATCCCCCTACCCACCCCTTTCCCCTCTCCCCTTCCGACCTTTGGTGCGCATGCGCGCTCCTTCTTCCCAGCCGACCAGATTATAGACGGGATACGGCCCAGTTTTCAATCACTACTCCTGGCGAAACTCTTTAAAAAAAAAGCGAGAGAAAAGAACGCGGCATCGATGCAATTATCGAAAAACAGGCACGTAGTTTTGCAGTCAAAGGTGAAAGGGAGGTTAAATGGAAACACGCGAACAGCTTAAGGTGAGTCGTTAAATATTAACTTCGCGGTGAAAAGTTGCTTACCTCCCACAGCTAGTAAAAGGGAGTAAAAGCCACTTCTTTCATTATAGTGCCGGTGATTCGAGCGCCAGCTTGACAAACGTGAAGCACCTGATGTCAATTAAATGTGACACGCACGTATAGCTTCTCGTACACGTCCCGTTGTGACTAAGTAAAAATGCTGATCGAGTTCAGTGTTTTAGCCTCTCTTAAGGCGAAAGTCTTAGGTCCCTCATCACAAGCGAAAACTAAACGTCGGCATCAACCTGAGTGATGCAAGAAATCATCGTCATGACGCCACCATATGACGTCACAGATCACCGAAATTCGTGACGTCACCACATGACATCGTCGTTTGGTCAAAGGTGGGCCGATCCCGGAGGCGCTGCAAAAACCTGTGAGGAACATAAAGCTTGCAATGTCTGCGATCTCGGAGGCAGTGCGAAAGCAAAACCACGCAAGGTGCAGGAAGCTTTCGGAGGGTATGGGCACAATCGATTGAGATGAAAAAGAAGGAGATGATAGCTTTCGCCGTCCAGTTGTCTTAGGCGAGTGCATAAGGGACTGTGTTAATTTCTGAATAATGTGTCGCGCAACTAAGTTCGAGGTCGCACGTTCGATTCCCGGGCTGCATTTCTATGAGGGCGATATGCAAATAACGTCCGTGTGCTTAGATTTAGGTTAACGTTCAAAAACCCCAGGTGGTGGAAATTATAACAAAAACTGTTGGGGTTTGACGTCCCAAAACCACGATATGATTATGACAGACGCCGTAGGAGGGCTCCGGAAAATTTCGACCACCTGGAGTTCCTTAACGTACACCTTAATCTAAGCACACGGGCCTCAGGCATTCTCGCCTCCACCGAAAATGCGGCCGCCGCGGCCCGAATTCGATCCCGCGACCTTCGGGTCAGCAGTCGAATGCCATAACCGCTAGACCACCGTTGCGGGTAGGTGGTGGCAGTTAATCCGCTCCCCCACTGCGGCGTGCTTCATAATCATATGTCGTGGTTTTGGCACGTAAAACCACAGCAACTATTAACGATGGCGAAAGTTTACAGGACGTAACCAAGACAGCTGCTGAGGAGGAATAAAGCCACGAGGCCTTACAGAAGTAGCAACGTTCGACTCGAAGCAGCCAGAACCTACTGACTATTAAAGGGTCCCCTCTTTTACCACTCCGAGTTCAAAGACGAGAGAGTGGTTCCTTTCTCGATAGCCTTCACTACACTTCCTATACAGGCATTATCTCCTCCTCGCCACTTGTTTCTTCATAAAGCATGCAGACAATGTCAGCACTAAGCGTTGAGCGTATACCAGGATTTCGCGCTTTTCGGCTACGCGCTGTGATCTCCACTTGCGCATTCGAAAACGCACAAAATGAAGTGAAATCAGTTGATCGCGCACGATAGCCATGCGCGGGAAGACAAAACGGGCGTCCGACTGCACGGCAAAGCAGGGAAGGAGACAATTCAGAACTTATATCCCTCGTATATGGACCAAATGAGAGCTTATATTTCCACATGACGTCACGTGAACAGACTGCTGGCTTCACGATTTGTGCCGAAATGACGGGAAATGCAGGAGAGAAAAACGCGCTTCCGGGTGATTCCACGACAGATCGAACATGCCTGTCCGCGGTCGCAATTTTTGTTTTGCCTGGGTTTTTTTATATGTTATGAGGGCACATTCAAAGTGCACGGAACCGAAAATTTTATTTCTAAGAAACGCTCCCAGCGCGCCAAAAAAAAAAAATATATTTGAAGGTGGCGGCGCGGGCCTCTTGTTTTTGCTCACTGCAATGTTTTCGGATTTCACGGCCGAATTTAGCGCTAACGATAAATGATGTGTCGAAAATTTTTTATTGGTTTTAATAGGCATTACTGTGAATTACATCCATGCTTTTTTTATGCTGTCCTCAAAAAGAGGAAAATGTGAAAAAATGGCAAACATAATGTGAAAAATGGCAAACAGAATGAATACTTACCAACTAGCTCAGCTCTCTGTTATTCTAAGCGGACAGGCATGTTCGATCTCTCGTGGAATCACCCTTCTTTGTATTTTCAGTGGTCGTTTGGGGCCCTTTAGACACACCATATACAAAAGTATTAAGCCTACGGCCGAAGAAATGGTCAAGGTCATTGTACAACTTGTTATGCGTTGACACGCAAGTATTTTTCTTACACCGTGCACGCAACCAATGCGGGCCTTTCGTGAATACTGCAGATCTCGCGCGTCGTTTAGACGCGCATCACAAATCAATCGTATACCGCGCATGTCGTTCGGTCGATGGCAAACCAAGCGCTAGCTGCACGCACGCGACTCCGACGACGAGTTTCAAGGACAACAGGTGTGGCGTGACCGGCAATCAATTCCGACTTACGCAAATTGACCGAATGCCTCCTTTCTTTCGCTTCCTTTTTTTTATTTTACACGCGGACGATCGTCGCTACTGATGCCGTAGTGATGTATTACTAATGAGAGAAATTAATGGGGGCTAACGTTCCGAATCTGCGCAATCAATGATGACTGACGACCTTAGTGCAGTTATTTACCACATGGGATTTTTAACCGTGTACACCTAATTCTAACCCGACGCACGATTTTCTACAGCCAAGCTGCCTTAGCCTACTTCGTGTCGTCGTAGTCGTCACGCAGGTCACGTGACCAGAGTGGGAAGTAAAAGAAATAAATAAAACGAAATGATAATGTTCAAACAAAATGATGGTGACGATGACGATAATGCTGCAAAACGATAATGCTCGATCACATACACTCGCGCGCTTACAGCTTAGCTGTCCGCCGGTTTTCACGGCGTGAAACTGGCTGCAGTTTTTTTTTTGTTGTTGTTGTCGTGCGCGCGCGCGCGCGTGTGTGTGCGTTTGGGGGGGGGGGGGGGGGTCTCTTCCATAAGAAATAAGAGGTCGCTGCCGTCTGAATTCAATCCGATTACCTTTAACTTTTTTTTTTCTTTTTCGGCAACTCGCTGCGCGTGCCTTCCAAAACAGACTCAGTACAGCAAGCTTTGAGAAGAACTGTCATATACGTACAAGGTATAGCTATGATAACATATTTACTCCCAAAGCTTCGACGCGAAATTCAATTAACATTTTCGCTTCAACCCGCATTTCTATAAGTTGATGAAAATGTAATTCTGACAGAATACAGCACTTCAGTTGCGTTTTAGTGCCTTGCTTTTAAGATCTCGCCTACGCTACAAAATGCATGCTTTAGAGTCCAAAGACGAATTTGGTGGATCATCCAAAGATGATCCACAAAATAAGGTTACCAATTGGATCTCTCAAGCCGTAATGCCACACCAATGTCAGCGACGCGGACCGAAAAGGAAACAACCCGTTTCGCGTCCGATATCACACTTCTTATACGAGCTCAGCTTTTACAAACAAAAGCGTCGTTTCTGCTATATATTTCTCCTACTCTTTCTTTTCTTTTGTCATCGGGGATGAGCTTTCAGTATAAGAAAAAGTTGCGTTGCAAGGTTCTCCACGTGCACCTGAAAGCCCTAACTCTCGGAAGGTGAACACCTGCTTCCCTCTGATATGTTGTGTGTTGCGCTTCATAACTCACATTCTATCATCGAGCAAAAGCTGTTGAACCCGTTACCCATGAAACAAACAAAAAGAAAAAAGAAAACGCAGCCGAGTGATCGAGCCCTCTGAACGTTTCACGCAGCACGAACCGCTCCCCGTCCGGTGACGTCACCCACAATTATCTGTTCAATAGAGGCGGCCACTGTATTGCGCGAAAAATAACTTTTTTTTTTCGTTTTGAATACTTCGACGATCTATCGATTCCCATAGCCTACACATAATATCGGTGAATGCGCTCACAAGAGCCCTCCACATCAGAGGAGATTACGGACGGAATGTCAGTCCTCTTTAGCCCTTATATAGAGCGGATCAGTACGCCAAGCATGCCAGAATAAGCCTTACATCAGTAGACAGCAATCAGATATATTAGATGCGAAGCATCTTATGGCGGAGTTCAAACCGGTGGTGGTGGTGTGCGGCGTGACCACCCTTAGTGCGCATGCGCGAACCCTCTCCACACACCTCCTCTCTCACGTTCCCTCTCCCATTTCCCCCTCCTCACTTCCCCTCTGAAACGCGGGCTCGACATGTCGAAACGCTGTTTCGCATCGCCTCATGGTCTCCTTTCTTCAATTATCTACTTTTAGCCCCGTTTTTTGTATCTCTCAATCCTTTCTTCTTTCGTGAACCCGTGAAAGCGCTGTGCAACACGAGTGACGTCAGGAAAATGCATCAAATGCGAGACAACTGTGTGGAAACGATGCTATTTAAAAGGTTTTCCACACCTTGGAACACTCTAAATGAGCCTCTGCCAAGCTTAATATGTGACTGTAAAGTGTTTCAGCAAAACAAGCTGGAATGAAACCAGCTGATATATGCTAGACATGGATGAGTCAGACTATTTACAACTTACCGTTACGGAAGAGAACGCTATGGTGTTTAGGCGACACAAACATTCTATAAACTTGACAAAACTCGCCGAATAACTGAAAATCATGAACCCGTTAAGCGCTACATACGCTTTCCGTTATTTTAAATGCATAAGATATGCGATGAAACTTAACTTTCAATGGAATTAAATGAATGCCGCAAGATGCGAGCTCGTGGTATATACGTCAAGTATGACAACGTTGCAGCGTGTATGACATGTACGCTTATTAAATTACGTAATCTTTACGCTGTCTGAACTTGGAACACATGACGTTATATGGTATATTACATTTGTGGCGTTTTTTCTTTTTCTAAAAGAGCCAAATGCACTTTAACTGAAACTGAGAAAAGCGAACTTTTCTCTGCTGCAAATATGGTCGGGCCTGCTCCAACATGTTTTGCCAGTGTGTTCCTGTCCCCTAAATAAGTCTAACCTATATTGTGGCTGAAATCTATATATCCCGCTATCGTCGGTATTCAGGAGTAAACTTTGTATTTGGCTCTTATAGATTGGAACATTTCATTTGGGCTTGAATTAGCTCGTAAAAGAAGTCTTAAACGATTCGAATGTACGATATAGCAATATTTAGCGATAAAATTAACATCTTCTTGTGCTTCGGTTGGTGCCGTTCTTCGTCTCATGCGCGTAATGGCGATGACTAGACTTGACGAGCGAGTGGTGCTTTATGGCAAAAGGCGCCCTATTTTGGACTGGCGGCGTCGTTTTCTTGTTCTTGGCATCTATTTAAGGCCTTGAAAAGTGTTCTAGCTATTCTTCTTTTGAGCTTGTTTTATGCCGTGCCGTTTCGGATCACTTCTTCTTCTTCAAGGAATAGATCGGGGCCCAATATCTTCATTTCACGTATCTTTTATTTCAAATATACCGTCTTGAAGCACAAGAACCCCATCATACTGTAGCGCTAAACTTGAAAAGAAACATTAAGAGGCGAAAAGAAGCAGTGAATTTGGCCTCTCACTCCTTATATCCGAGCCCTGCCGTACACCATCATGTCCTTCAGTAAGTGCCAACTCGCCCTAAAATATACTAATCGTGAAACGTAAACACGATAGCAAACCAACGAGGACACAAATGAAACAGATTGGATGAGACCATGTTGGTTGTTTTGGTCGCGATTGTTGACGCAGCGCTGGTTTAATGAATGTGGCTCAGTTTGATTGAAACAGATGCAGCATTTGGCTAATTTTTTTTATTAGAAACTGCCTTTTTGAGTTCACGTTACAATCAGGTATTGCCCCATTTTAATTCCACCTGTTTTAGAAGTTAAAAATACTTAGGCGCGCTTTACGCTCCCGCGAAATTTAGCGCAGTTTCGGCTTCTCCATTTGGCTCTTTTTGAAAAAAAAGAAAACGCCACATTTGGTCGTTACAGCAAACGGGGTTGTTAAAACGATGAGTGATTCGCGGAGTTTCAGACCCTTCCAAGCTTGCCAGGCTCAATTGGCGATTTAAATCTCACGTCATTAAATTAACGAGACGAACAATTCGATATGTAACTATAAAATATTTAACAAAGTTCAAGCTAGACAAGAAAGACCGCGATTAAAGTTAGCAACTACAAATATCTTACTCGAGGTGTGACACTTCACACTGTCAGTTGTCTATCATCAGTCATACGTTGTCTGTATACGCTTGTTTCGCGTAAAGAAACAACATGGAAGACATAAAAGAACATAGATAAGCAGGCTACAATGTGTTTTTTATACATGTACGTTCTTGAGGGAGTGTTCAATAACCATCAACGCAACGACCGAAACCGGCGTATTAAAAGTAACAAGATACATGCATACGAGGCCTTTTTTTTCTTTTTTCTCTTTTTTTTGACACAAATATCGTGGTATCCACTTTGCACTCGCGGCTTTAAGGTAGCAACGTGCACAAGGAACGCACTTTAATCTTGATCACAACGTGACCGTTGATTCAAATGCGTTATACAAAATCGTATCTTCATACGTTCAGAAAGGTTGAGCATAGGGACTAAGGCGAATACTTGATGCGCTCGTTCAAAACGACCACCACGAACAGTCGTTTCAGATAACTGCCGACCGCGAATATCAGGTTCGCTGAATAAAAAGAAAAAACATCTCCTTCGACGAGAAGTACACAGCAAGCAATTTCTGGTGATACTGCTGAACATGCGCAGTGTCAATGGCCAGTGAAGACTGGCCTCCGTTTAAGTCTGCCCAGCTGTAATAAATTGTAATTTCACAACCGTGTAAATTACCTGCCCTTCAACAAGGATGTGTTTCTATTCACGTAGTACTCGCAGCACGCTTCGGCCTATTTCTTACATTTATTGGAGCCTCTGACAGGGCTTTAATAAGTTCAATAATGGATGAACGGATGTCATGCAAGGAGAGTGCATGCGGCATGTGTACTCACGTGCGAGATTCTCGGCGTACAGCGACTCGAACTCTTTCTCGATCTGGCCGAACAGCTCGTACAAGCGGCCCCTGCCGTGCAGAAAAGTCAAGAGAAACGCCAGCTGGTCAGAGCCGGCGCTCAGCTTGCGACCGTTACTGTCCACAACGGCGTTCATGGCTGCTGCTGCGTGCGTGTATATATGTCTGGTATATCTATACTAAGGCCCACTGAGACTCACGAACACGTCGGCAACTAGCACCAACAAACTCGGGTGGCGCAGGCGTCGTGGCGGTACGCGCACATAGACACATAAGACACACACGAGCAGAAACGAGGTCCGAAACACAGACGACAGGGTCTCGATAAACGGTAGCACGCACACTTCGTCTACTTCGTCTTTTCGACGCGGTCTGAAGTTTTCATCACCGACAAAAAAAATATATTTATATATATATATATTATTTAAGAAGCGATAAGCACGCGATAACGGCGTTCAACAACAACGTTCGACGAACTGATGGGTATCTTGGTCCCTCCTCGAAGTCTACAAGACGTGGAAGGCTCGCAGCAATGCCGCAGGCGTCCGAGGCGTTCTCGACGGTCGATGAGAAAGAGAACAGCAGGGGCACGAGCAATTTGCAGCCCGCATCCGGAAGCCACGTGTTTGGAGTGACCACGTCGTCGTCGTATTCGGGAAAAACGAAACAGGAAGTGTACAGGCGGGGAAGGGCGCGCGCACCCGCGAATCAAGCACAGACAGACAGACTGGCCTACGCTGTATCAGCACCACTTGCCTCCCACCGGGGCGGTCACTTTTGTAAGCACGGCGACAACCACCGCGGTTTTCTATAAGACCGACACCGATCACACACAGCTGAGCACCGCGCGCGCGCACTCTCGCCTAGCGGTCACACCGGCCGCCACGCAGGCGTCAAGAGCTGCAGCACGAGCCCACGCGGCCGCCGAACAGAAAGTGAATCCGGCCAAGCCAGCCGCCCTGCTTGCGGCGATATCCGCGCGGCGCGCGCGCGCCGCCGCGCCGCCACCGCATCATCGTCACCGCCTCGCCCTCCTCCGCACGCTTTCACCTGCGCGGCCGCCAGCTTTGGGCCAATGGAGACACGCTCTCGCCCAACGAAAAAATCCTCACCAAATTCTTCGCATTTGACTGTATCTCTCCCCCTCTTTTGCACTACGCGCGAGCTGGTTTCGCTCGTCGCACACTCCCGTGGATCGGAGGAGAAGAGAAAAGCGGAGCGCGACCAGCTAAAGAACAAAGAATAAAAGAAGTCGACGCCCCACCTTGTTTACGTAAACAACACCGCGTGGCGGCAGCAGTGAGCGAAGAAAGGTACTCGGAAGCCTTCAAGCAAGCAACATACGCGCGGAAAGCCTTCGCCATTTAATATCTGCCACTGAAAGGTAGATCAGTGCGTGGTCGCTTTCCACGAATCCTTTTTAAAGGTAACTCGGCAGCAAAGGAAGCGTCGTTTCGCTGAGTTGTTGCAGTCGATGCGCGTTACTTCCGTGAGCTTTCCGATGACGCAGCGCGAGGCTTGGCCAAGGCCGTGAGAACGCAAAGGCAGGCTTTCAAGAAAAAAAAAAAAAAAAAAAGCTGGGCGCGGCGAAAGTAAGAAGCCGACGACAAATGTGTGATTTTTTAGCGACAGCGCAGCAGTGTTTTTCAATCACGACCCTGTGCCGTCACGTACTGGCACCCGCGACGTCATAAGAAACAAGCAAAGTAAGAGTTGACAGCTGTTTGTCAAGCGTCCAAACAACAGCTATTGAATCGCTCCGCCCTACACGATATACACTTGTTGTTCAGCAAACAAAGTACGTCATTTGTATTCGGACCCCTCAGCCGACCCTTTGTCTTCCGTTTCCTTAGCGCCTTCTGACAACGTGGGGTATCAAAGTGCTGGCGAGTTGAAGTGAGAGGGGGAAAACCTCAACTTTCACCGTTCCATGCATTAAACAAGCACATTAACGTACTAGTGGATCAGAAGTCTGAAATCCCGGACAGGTAAGCGTGAAAATAAAATATGAGAGAACTCGCGCGGCAGCACAGTAGCAGCACTGTATCACGTCACCTACAGATTAAACCGCTTATGAATATTGAATTACACAATGCTCATGATGGTTAGCGCAAACGCAACACGTCCGTGTTGCGTTTGCGCTAACCATCATGAGCATTTTCCAACTCGCCCAATACGCTACCCTCCTACAGAATTACACAGTATTCAAAAGAAAGCGAAGACACCGTTACCTTGGGAACTTCTGGGCGAAAGTACGGCTGAATTCGCATCTTCGCCCTATCCACTTATTTATATATTTTATTGATGTACTTATTTGCAGCGCTGTTTCCCGCCACGCGAAGCTATGTATATACAACTTCGCTCAGTTTTCTGCACTTGACAAATGAATGTCACCTAATTAATTTGCGCCCTTCAATGTGTAGTGCACAGAAGGATACCCCACGAAACCTGTCAGGCATTCTTTCACCCATTTCCGGTGTGGCAAAAGAGCATTTACAGCTTGCCATATACATCTTTCTTATCAGGGACACCTGACGTCATGAGTTCGTACCGAGCGCTGCGCTGCTTTTCCTAATCAAAGAAGAAGACCAAACAATATCGATGGAAACAAAAGAAATAAAGCTTCCTCTTCTTCCCACCACTCTTCTCGGACGTGAGTGATATAGCATGTTCGTTGCAACACAAAGTCAGTTCGCTTCTCGCACAACTGTATTAGCTGAGCCACTGCGCAGGCTCAGGCACGCGGATAAGCTCGCACGATCCCGCTATGTTGATTTTCACTATCCTCGTCGATATCTAACTGCCACAGACACAACTCTTGCCTATCTGTCCCATACCCGTTTGTTTCACTTCCCGCCGTTGGAAAGAAGCCGCCCTCGAGACGCGCCTCACTGGCCATCTGTCTCGCCTTTATTTCATTAAAAGCACCTCTATCACAACTCATTTCGGACAAACCCGATATTGGATATCGGCGGGCAAAGATGGCAGTGAAACTGGCCACGAAGTCAACCGGAGTAAGTATCCGAAAGGAGGACAGATTAGGCCATTAGGAGGGAAACTGCCCCAAGGCCAGCCGATAAGGGACCAAAGGGCCCTCGCCACCAGCACGACGTCGAGAAGGATTCGAGGTGAGGGAGGGGTGGGCAACGGTCTGCGCGGCTAAATGGACGAGCTAGCGACCCGCGCTTGGCGTTCTCCAGGGGAAGCCAGGAATTGGCACGGCCAGACAGATCGAGGGCCGCGCTGGAAATTTGCAGGAACTCCTTTCGCCCGGGGAACTCACGAAATTGGAGTCGGCGTATAAGACAGCGAGCCAGACAGCCAGCGATGCGACTATACCGACGGCGAATAGACCGCCGGGAGCCATTATAATACACGGCGCGGTCCCGAAGGCTGCGGTGCGGCGTCCAAACGCCCGGCGTGCAAGACAGAATGACGAGGCGCGTAGGGATAGACATTTTCGAACACGAAATACGCCGAGAAAATACGCATTTTCGAAACGAAGATGACGCCGAGAACGCGGACGCTACCAAGACGTTAGCAAAGACCAAGTCTCTCTCTCTCTCTCTCACACACGCGCGCGCGCTGTGGAAAATTACATTCAAGCACCAAAACCCCGATATAAATAGGAGCCACGACGTAGTGGCGGGGAACTCCGGGTTAACTTTGATGACATGAGACTCTTTAACGTACAGCTAAATCTTGACTACACAGGTGGTTTTGCTTGCATAAGTGGCCTATAGTAAAGCAAACACGCGTATACAGAGTATATAGAACCCACTGCCCACTTTAAACATCGTAACGCAGTTTTACGCATCAGCAGAAATGAACAGCAAAAGTATAATTAAAGGGCATAGTGAGTAGAAAAGACATGCATGCACACCTTTAGTGACCACCCTCTCAGCCCCTTTTTTGCCTCTTCGCGCCCCTAAATGTCGGTCCTTTACCCAATAAATCACGTTACTGTAACCTTTTCTTTATCTTCAAAAACTATATACAGCCTTGTGCAACGAATGCATGATTTGCATCGCCTACAGGCTCCCCAAGAAAGGCACTCAATCATTTGTCTAATGATATTTTTCTTCTGTTTAAGTGCGGTATAGCGCCAACCATTCCCCTCCCTATAACACTGCGTGCTATATATAGATGCTATAAGCGACCGATATACTTAACAGCGCAGAATATGCAGCTGCGATCCCACCGACACCCACTCGAAGCGCATGCTCCATCCGTGTCGCACCGCTTCGCAATTATCATAATGTTCGCAGCGGGGCCAGGGCTGCTGAATTCGGCAAACGGATGCGAGAGAATTTAATGGAGCTACCAGACAATCGAGCCAAGGAAAGTATAGGGGATGCTATTTGTAGTAATTATGATATAAATGTGAAGAAATTAAAGTGGACGAAAGGACTACTTGCGGTCTGCAAATGCGCAGATATACCCAATAAAGTGGACGGGAGGATGACCGCCGCCGTAGCTCAATTGGATATAGAGCATCGGGGGCGTTATTCGAAGGTTGCGGGTTCGCGGTCCCTGCCGCCGGCAAGTTGTCTTTTCGTCCACTTTAATTTTTTTCACATTTACACCACAATTACTACAAACGACATCCCCTATACTTTCCTTGGCTTGATTGCCTGCAAGTTCTAATTAATGTTGTCTAACAAGGAAAAACGAGCCCTTCATACTCCCCTTCTTTCGTCCAATTCCTCAGTGAAGCCTCTCGTGTGCTTCTTGAACTCCTTGCTGATTCCCCTTCCCTTTTTCCTCTCAGTAAAACGTTTTCATCATCATCCTCTCGAAGTTTCTCATAATCACACACACACACAGAACCTGCAGTAAACCCTCTCGCTTATCTACGTCGCTTAAAACATTAATTATAGTCTTAAAAACGCGAGCGTATGCGTTATCTTAACATCCTGTAATATCGTATATAAGGCTTGCTTGCTGTACGTTGTTGTATATATACACAAGTTAAACGCATTCGCGAGGCATGCGAAAACGGCTATCGCAATGCCGCCGAAGACAAAAAATTAATAATAACAACTGAAACTTCCCCGTGATCTAGAAAGTATCCATGGAGCTCGGGATTTTAAAATTTATTTGCTGCTCGCATGCACACGGTCTAAAAGAAAACAACTGATGAATTGCAGAGGCATTCAAGAAAAACGTATGTCTCCCTGCCTCATCGGAGTCATGTCCGCAGAATTCTTACGATATTTATAAAGTTCGCAGGGTTCTTACAAACTTTAGTAACTCATGACCCGAAATAGCACGGGGAGTTTCATGAGATGTCATATAGCGAATCGAGAGTTCGTCTTGTTTTCTAAAAATTAAATTGTAGGGTTTTAAGTGCCAAAACTCCGCATGAGGCACACCGAATACTAGAAGTCTTCAACGTCAACCTGAATCTAAGCACCCGGCCGCTTCTGCATTTCGCCCCCGTTAAAATGTGGCTGAAATTGCGTTTTCAGACTTAAAAGGCCCCTAAACAGCCTCTGAAGATAAAAAAAAAGAAAAAAAAGAAGAGCGCGCGTTATTCTCTCTTGGCATTTCCCGTCTTTTTGGAGCACTTCGTGAGGCCGGAAAGGTGATTCACGTGACGTCATTAAGGCACATACTCTCTATTGGTGCGTATACGAAAAATATACCGTATTTACTCGAATCTAGGCCGGCCCCGATTCTAAGCCGACCCCCGAAATTCGCAAGGCCAGAAAAAAAAAAAAAACTTAGTCATTGTACTCGAATCTAAGCCGACCCCCCACTTTCGCACATCGTTTTTTTTTTTTTCGAAAAAAAAAAGAAAACATCGGCTTAGATTCGAATAAATACGGTACGTTGTGAATAGTCTCCTATACCTTGCTTTGCCATGCGTTCGCCCACCCGTTCTTTCTTGTCTCGCATGACTATCGTGCGCGATCAATTAATTTCACTTCGCTTTGTGTGTTTCCGAATGCGCAAGCGAAGATAACAGCGCGTAGTTGACAAGCACAAAATCTTAATAGGCTCAACGCTTGTGCTGACATTGTACACGTGCTTTATGAAAAAATAAGTGGCGATGAGGGGATATCGTCTGTAAGAATGGTAGCGAAGGCAAGAAAGGAGCCACTTTTTCGTATTTATTTATTTATTTATTTATTTATTTATTTATTTATTTATTTATTTATTTATTTATTTATTTATTTATTTATTTATTTATTTATTTAGGTCTTTGAGCTCGGAGTGGTTTAAGGGGCGCTTTAAACGTAGCGTTACAGCACCGCTGCAGCGAATTCACCACGGCGGGTTGAGTATTAATTCTGACAACCTGTTGCTTTTCAACGTATACACACAAAAGCACGACCGCGCATTCTGCATCCGTCAAAATAGGGCCAGGAATCGAACCCACGACCTCGCGCCGCGACACTGCGACGGGCGGTTTGTAACAAGAGAGAACCGACATGCTGCGCTTACGCCGAAGCGGCACATCACATGTCGCCACGACACGGAACTACATTTAATTTCAACAAAGAGAGAAAGCGACAGAGGACAAATCTTTAAGAACCCATCGCATTCAAGAAGCCACGTCGACGGAGGCACTGCGTATACGCATGCGCAGTGCGAAGCGACAGCTGGACAAAAAGGTGACAGAGGCCTCGAAGAGGTTGTCACCCGCATACTCCGAGAAAAAAGAAAAATTAGTCATCGCTTCGGAAAACTCATAAATATACATCGTCATTAAGCTTGCACGCGTGGCTCCTCCCTAGTGTATATACGGAGCAACTAAACTTGTATATACGATACGATAAGACCAACATATTTCGAAACGACTGACGCGCCTCTAGAAAGAGCAAAGCGTCATCACTACATATATATAGTTTACGAGCTTCGTTAAACCTACAGTCGACTTCGCTTTGCTTGTGTATACGATGCCTCGCTCGTTGTATTCGAAAACTAATCCGCGCGATATTAATGTACCGCTCGTGCTATGACCAGATGGAGTTTATGAAAGGTTACAACCGAAGGTTTCGTCTGCGAGACACGCAGTATGAAGAGGGCTATATCAGCAAGCCCGGGAAGGCAGAATATACATCCAACAGCTACAACACAACACTCGATGGACTCCCGTTACATTCATTACACCATATCACACACATACGAAGAAAAGCGGCCCATGGAATATAGCATATGAGAAGCACATATAACGCTGTATGCTTTTACCGGCAGCTACCACACGCTTCTCCGAAAATCAATGCTGCCGCTTACGGCACGGCATTTAAAAGTTTGATGCCGACTGCGCGTATCGAACGTGTTATATACTGCAAACGACAGCGCAGGAGTCGAGAGAGTCAAGAGTCCACTACAGCTGTACCAAAGTAACAATGGAAAAAATCTTCGCACACGCCAGACCGCGCGTGCGTGTGTGTGCGTGAGTGACTGGCTTTACAGCGATAGCAATTATACAGACACTCGAAACGCATTTTTGCCGCGGCCGTCATGTTCACTGCAATGTCCAAATCGATAACATCGGTCCGCGCGTCGTACACTCTTAGAAAAAAAAAAAAAAAGGACGCCATAGTGCCGTAGTGGAGGGCTATGGAAACTTCGACCACCTGGGGTTCTTTAACGTGCACCTAAATCTAAGTACACGGGGCTCAAACATTTTCGCCTTCTGGTGAGTAAGTGGATAGTGCTAACTCCAATGGCTAGTCCGTTACTATACATTGTTAGTAACCATACTACCAATTCAGTACCCGTACAAACTTTAGTGGACTATAATTAGTCAGCTAGAGGATTACGCCTGTTTTGTTTATATGTGCGTATGCATTGCCATATAAAGTTGATTCTGCTGCAAAAGCCTATATAAAGTAAGTTGAAAAACAAAAACAAACAAAACCGAAGTGGCATGGCTTGTTACATCAGTTAATAACTTAATTTCTTGAATTAATTACCGCGGTAAGTGAGCCTCACAGTAACGCACACTGAGGCGTGAACGGAACGTAAGCGAGAACACACACAAGCACACACAGAGTATCGAGGCTTCTACGCACGCGCCATCTACTCTAAAAGCAGCTTGATGGCTATTTCGTGCGAGTGGCACACACTGTACCGGTTAGCAGCCATAGAATTCAGAGAAATAATCGACTATTTTTTAGCCAGTGTCTTGTATCCCCCTGTTTGCATATATGTATGCCAGGGGCGTAGCCAGAAATTTTTTTTCGGGGGGGGGAGGGGGGGGGGTTCAACCATACTTTATGTATGATCGTGCGTGTGTTTGTATGTGTGCGTGTATATATACGCAAGCAAAACTGAAAAATTTCGGGGGGGTGTTTGAACCCCCCCCCCCCCCCGGCTACGCCCCTGATGTATGCCATCACGTATAGCACGAAACTGTTATTCTAACATGATATAGAAAATTAAAGTTTTGTCTAACTTGCATAACACTGTCACAATTACGGCATAATATACTATATGGCACCTAGGAAGCATCTGGCAACATATGTATTAGTAGTTACCATAGTTAGACACCAAGAAAAGCTCTCTGGTTAGAAACAGCAAAATTTAAACAGCTTTACTAGCTGCTGGCTAGTAAAGGGATGCCGCGAAGGTGGTAAAATACGCTTGGAACTGGTAAATGTATGCACGTACTAAAGTTTGCTCTTTTTTTTTTTCTAAGAGTGCACGGTTTATGTGCGAGCGAGAGCTTGCGAAGGTTGCAGATGGACGCGGTACAAGCAGAGATGAAAAAACACGCCGGCCGGCTCCGTCAGGCGAAGGAGCATGAAGAGGTGCCGGTGGGGCCGCTGCGTCGATCGGGCAGCCGGTACAAAGAGTAATGGGCCACACATATCAGCATCAGCAACCGCGAACTCAGACTAAAAGTACAGCGGCTAAAGTACCGAAAGGGCGCTCGTGCGCGCGCTATCTCGACAGAGAAGACAGCAGACGGCTCGTATACCCTTGTAAGTGCTGTGCTCTCGCCGCTCAAAGGAGCACTGACACAAAAGTTTCGCATCCTGTTTTTTTTTTTTTTTTTTTTTTTTTCAATTTCCAGTAGGTAGCTAACAGCCCACTTACGACGGCTGGAAAGCTCGCTTGCTCGAGCGCGTGACGGTTAATTATTTGGAGACGATTTTTACAGCGCTTAGTCACAGTTTCGGTTTCAGAGAGCGCCGAGAAAGGCGGGACCCAGAGTGGTTTTCGTGTAAACATGGCTGGCTACGGGAGCACACAAAACCGCGTGCACGTGAGCACCGCGTTGACAACTCTTTGCCACACGAGACACCTATGGCACATACCCGTTTACCACGGATATGTGCCACACGTGTCTCGAGGAAAGGGTTTGACGACGTACGCGACAGGTTTTTCCCTTTATTCATGTCGCGACCCGACAGTCATATTCGTCAAATCCTTTTACCTTCCCATGCCAATTTCGGTTCCTGCAGGAACGGCGAGAACAGACATTGGTAATTTAAATGCGAGAGCGTTAAGAGAAACGCACATCGGCAGCGTTGACCCGACGAATGGAAATAATAAATATTATTTTATTATGCCCCCCCGCCCCCACCCCGAACAAAATTTCTGCCTACGCCACTGCTCCACGATGGTGGTTTCGATGACAAACAAATTGCGTCAATGTGAAAAACGACGTGGCAGGAGCGCCTCTGTGCATGAAAAACGAAAGAACCTGCATATGATGTTTTGAAAGCATTAATGTCGCAATCGCAAACGCCGCGTCTCCACATGCTGGTGCTCCAACATGGTGGTTTCCGTGACGTCAATACAAGTCATATAATACTTGCGCGAGAGATCCAAATACCCAATCGGCGAGTCAGCAAAATTTTACTAATTATCGTTCTAATTAATTACTTAATATGTTACATATTGCAATACCGAATTGTAGCCGCGGTGACTCCGCAAGCCACATCCACTTCAAACGAATCTTCGAACTGACACTTTTGGAGATATTTTTCGAGATATTCATTCCCAAAGTGCGCGACGAAGCACAGGGGCGCTCCAGTTACTTTTGTGATTCAGCGCATAAAATGGAGTTTTCTAGCAAAATACAACTGGAACAAGGTGAAGTTTTGCCGCATGCTTTATGGCCCATATTTGGAAATCCGCGCTGCCCTCAGCTATCGTTCCGAGTGGATACACATTGAAAACCTCACGACTGCAAAACGAATTCGTCAATCGCAATACGTGCCGTCAAGCAGTTAAATGAAATGTTAACTAGCATATATTAGTTAATTAGTCGATTATGCACTAGGATACACCTTGCGCAAGCATTGCAGCCGCTTGGAGCTATCCAGCTCAAGGACCACAACCAATACACGGCTAGCCCACATCGAAGCGAACACAGGTACGGTGACGATGTTGAAATGGGGCTAGGGCTTCTCCAGCTGTCGCAACAGCTTTTCGACAAGAAAAAAAAGAGAAAAAAAAAAGAAAGATGCGGCGCATGCTGTGAATGTGGACCAACAAAAAGAGACAAAGAGCGAAAAATATATGAATGTACATGGGGCAAGCTTTTTTACGAGCGTTCTATAAATGGCTTCTTTTTTCCCAATTACACCGGTACATCCTATACGACGGCAAGATTACACACACACACACACGTGTTTTGGAATGGAATGGAATAGAAAAAACTTTATTTCGTATCCGACGTGTTTGTGGGCTGGGCTCCCCCCTAGGTGTTGGCTTGAAGGTCTTGCCTCCTAGCGGCTTCCTCGGCCCGCTGGATTGCCCAGAGCTGATCGTCCAGAGCTGAGCTGAGCAGCGAGGCCCGCCAACGCGCGCGGAGGCTGTCGGTGGAGGCCGCGTTCTCATCACTTTGTATTAATCCCTGGCATTCCCACAGAATATGTTCTAAAGTAGCTCGTGCTTCGCAATCTTTGCACTGATCGGTCGTGTATATATCTGGATATATTACATGTAGCGCGGATTCTTATATGACCTGGTTTGTAACTGTCGCCATTGGACAGACTGCGAACTATTGGGTTTAAGGTGAGGTGGTGGGTAAACGCGCCTCTGCAGTTTATAATGTTTAGTAATGTCATTGAATGTAGTCATTCGGTCCTCCCACACATCAGAAGACTCTGACGAGGGACCAACGTCTGTCATAGCCCGGAAAGTGAGTCATCGAGCTACGTTGTGTGCAGCCTCGTTAAGGTTGACCTCTCCCGTGGGGTCGGTTGTGTGGGCTGGGAACCATAGAATGTAGACACATCTGTCGTCTTGGGTTGTTTTGCCTGTTCTAAGAATACGCAGTGCCTCAGGGGAGATTCTGCCATTTGCAAAGTTGCGAACTGCCGTTTGTGAATCGCTAATTATATAATGGGCGTCAGTTTGGGCTATGGCCATAGCTCAGTATAGCTGTCTCTTCCGCCGTTTCAATGAGTGTAGCGTTTATTGTCAGACTTGTGCTGCATTGTTTATTGTGATTAACCACTGCTGCGACAAAACAGCGTTTTTGTTTGTAACGAGCGGCATCTACGAAGACCGCTTCTTTGTTGTTTCCGAAGCTCTTTATCATGGTTCTCGCTCTGCTTTGCCTTCTGCCTGCGTGGTGTACGGGGTGCATGTTTCTGGGTAACGGTGGGACTGTGAGCTTTGCCCGTATGTTTCGAGGAATATCGCATTTGGTGCCATATTGTGTGTGATAAGTGATGCCTAGTTTCTCTAGAATGTATCGTGTTTTGGACGCTAACTTTTATTTATAGCCTTTGCGCTTTCGTACAATGGCCCCGAAAAGAGGCGCTCTTTCTTTCTAATGGAAACACCTAAACCGATCTTGCTTGTGGTGAATCAGGAAAAAAAAAAAAGAAAGAAGAAAACATTTCTGAATCCCAAATCACGTTGTTTTATCCCCGGCCATTTCAGTGAGTAAGCTTTGATGGCGTGAATACGAAGATGAAGAGGAAGAAGACGCAGCTGGCCGTATCGCCAGGTCCGCAGCCGACCCGCCCGAAACAAAGAGAGCCAAACACACCGCGAAGTCGACTGCGTGCCCCTTCGGTAAGCGCGATATGTTTTTCGGCATTACATGGAACACTCGGATGAAGTCAGAACAATGGCGTATCGATAGCACCAGCTGCAGACTATGGTGTGGTGCGCGGTAGCCAATAGATTCGCTAGTGTGACGTCATTTTTTCTTGAGTTAGCGCATAGCCAAACGCTGGTCCACAGAGCGCACCGCTGTATTGCTCCCCATTCTTGAATACGAAAAGACCTGAGCAGTTTGATCCCAACGTGAGCACCATAGACTGGTGAACAAGTCTTTCCCACTCGTTATGGCCCTACGCGTACACAGACAAGGCAGTATAATATAGGTATAATATAGACCTGGGTCTGAGTGAGTCGACTCATGAGCCCGTTAGCGTATAATTGACTTTTTTCGATCGTGATGTAATGCTCTTTAACACCAATATCTTGCACTTGGCGCCTTTTGATCTCGTACCTTCGAATGTGAGTTATCAGCGGTTGCAATACAGTAAGGACATCTTCATTGAAAGAGGTGTCTCACACGAGATATTTTTATCAAGAACTTCCTCTGAAAGAGTTTGCGGGGAGGGGGAGTCAATCTGCCCCCCTCCTCCTTAACTCACGCCCTTATTATAATAGCTGGCGTATGAAAGCTAGTGCTCTGAAGTGTCTGCGAGTCGACGGGAATATAAACATGAGCCGACATAAGGCTGATAGTAATGCTGAAGTTGTGTAGATAGAACCACAGGTCGGCAAAAAAAGTGTGGAGCCCACTCACTCACTCAAGGAACATATGTATATTGCGCATAGGGCTCACTCGGACTCAGACTCATCAAAACTTATTTTCCTTAACCGGACTCACGTGGACTCAGATTCACTAAGATTTTTCTCAACCAGACTCACTCGGACTCAAGCCCACCAAAATATTACTCACCCGGACTCACTCCGACTCACGGCTCGATCTGAGTCTGAGTGAGTCGACTCATGAGTGAGTTTGCCGACCTATCATTCTCAGTAATGACGTGCCCGTAGGACCGTGAAGTATTCCCTATGTTGTCGATTGCGCCGTCTTGACAGCTCTGATTGTCTTAATATGCAGCAATCCGGCGCGATGTCCGGAGTAAAGTATTCTGCCGACAGAGAACTCAAATGGCGTAAAACCCATTTAAGATGGCGTATACTTTAAATGGTGTAAAGGGATAAAAATATTTTAGCACCCCTTCGGGGTTTAAAATATGCTATAGCGTATACGGTTCCCCGACTACTGTGCACGCAGCTCCGCGACAGCAATGGACAACACCGCGCGGCGAGTACAGCTACGCGCATGAGATGTCGTCCAGCCGCGCCGGCGGGGGCGACGACGACGTCGACGGGGCGGAGGGCGGCGGGGAGCGGGCCAGGCGAAGCGTGCTCGACACCCGCAACGTGGTGGTCAACCTGCGGGCGCTCGCGATCACCAGCGTGGCGGTGGACACGTGCAAGCTGGCGCTGGCCACCGTGACCACGGTGCACCGGCAGCCTAACCGGGGCTTCGTCTTCCTCGCCTCCATCGCCGTGTGGTCGCTGTCCGCCAAGCTGGCCGTCACAGTCGCCAGCCTGGCCGCGTACGGGCTCGTCTTCTGGGCCGCGTCCCGCGAGGCCCGCCGTCCCATGATGGTCGCCGCGGCGGTGTTCGCGGTCGCCATCGCGATGCGCTTCCTATTCATGATCGAGGGCGCCGTCGTGGTGCTCCAGGAGAGCACGACGCATGCGTACACCGCCAACTCGAGTTCAGAGCAAGATGCGGCGCACCTCCATGTGCTCACCAAGTTAGGTACGTGAGTGCAAGGCGAGAGAACGAAGATGGAAACTATACAGGGTGTTCTTTTTAGACAATACAGGTTTTTAAATAAAAATGCTATGCCAGTCAGGCCCCTCCCCTCTTCGCAAGCTAACTCTACGCTGAGGCGGAAAAACGTTGCCGCACCTGAAGTTTCACTGAAGTTGGCAATTAACAAAAACTCGTTATTGAACTTTTTTATTATTACCTTGAGGGCAGTTGCTTATATAGCGAAAGCTGTAGGACGCGACAATTTATGGCATACCTATTTTTTTAAAAATCCCAAGAAACTCACGTAATTTGAGATATTAATCGTCGAAATTCCAAGGCCCCGATCCCGGCGATATCGAAACTGTGCGCGCCGGGCGCGCAGGAAACGCGACAACTGCGTTACGTCAGACTGGAAGCTAACGCGACAAACTTTCCAAAAAAGGCGCGTCGCAGCAGAATCTGATCAAGAAAAACGGCAAGTCGTCCCGAATACCGAACTGAACCACTTATTCTTTGCATTTGGTGTGTAGTGTTTGTCTGTTTTTCCTTAACCAATATATGCCCAAACTCAGGAAAAATGACAAAACAAATATTTTTTTTTTTCACGAAAAGTGTACTTCTACACTCAAAAGGAAGCAAAAGGTCTGTATTTACTGCCAGGTAAACGCAACACTGTTTTTCAAGCGGTCCTATACATATAGGATACTGGGCATTAGGGGTACTTTGTGTGGGCGTGGTAGGCCTTGAAACATTTGACGTGCACACTGACATTGCACTACTTCCTCTCCATGATGTATTTCATACAAAGCACGTGTTTGCCTGGAGAAACCGGCCGACATTTCATGTGCACTTCTTCCTCTACATGACGTCTTTCGCACAAAGCACGTGTTTGCCCGGAGAAAGCGGTCAGCACGTGGCAACATGAAAAGCGAGCAATGTCTAGGCTTGCACACGTTGAGAATGAGGCCTGCTTGATGGGCTGTAGGTGTTGCTAGTCACCAGCTAAAGAAATAGCGATGTTAGAGTGCATCAAAGAAGCATCCTATATGTAGGACACTGGGCATATATGGGTTAAACTCTAAATAAGCGCGAACTCCTTCGCTTGTCTGCGAGAAGTAGTGCCACAGTGGCTGCCACCTAGTTTTACGCTGTACAGTGAAAGAAAAAAGTGGAAATTGGCATCTTTTGGGGTACAGTGCGAAAGAAATAGATAAGCACTACACAACGCAAATTAGTGGTCCAATTAGGTATTTGGGATGACCCGCCGTTTTTCCTGACCCGATTATGCTGCGATGTGCCTTCTTCCAAAGTTTGTCACATTAACTTCCGGTGTCACGTAACACAGCTGTAGCACTTTCTGCCCGCCCGGTGCGCTCAGTTTTGATATCGCCGGATTCGGGGCCTTGAATTTTGGCAATTAACATCTCAAACTAAGTGTCTTTGAGATTTTTAGAAGATGAGTATGCTGTAAATTGTCCCATGCTACAACTGTTCCACATAAACACCTGCCCTTAAATTAATAATTAGAAAGTTAATTAACAAGTTCTTGTTACCCTGTTCTATTAAACATCAGGTGCAGCAAATTTTTTCTGTCTCGGAGTAAAGTTCGCTTGCGAAGATGACAGGGGCCTAACTGGCATAGCATTTTTATGAAAAATCTGTGTTCTCTAAAAAAAAAAACGCCGTGTTGATGGCTTGCATTGACGTCACTGAAACAGCAGTGTTGGAGCACCAGCATGGGTGTACACGAAGCTTGTGATGTCCCATTGATGTAATCAGAGCATAAGATGTAGGTTCTTTCGTTATTCATGCACGGAGGGCAATAACGTTCATTCCACATCGCTATCACATTGAAGTAGGTTAACCGCAACTTGTTTATGTTGCCTTGACGCCATCAAAGCCGCCATCTTGGACTACCAGTACGATGAGAATCTGTGTCCATGACGTCACGTGCAAGCTATCTTTATATGCTTCCAAGTTTGACTTCTTGCTCTGTCTTATTAGATACCATTCGTGTAAACATTCGGGCACTGGAAGGGAGAAGGCCACTCGAAAAAAACGAGCTGGAGAATGAGGGTGACTGCCTGCTCTTTTTTTGCCCAGTCTGGGGTGTTATTTTCTTTACATTTATTCCTATTGGATACTGCAACATCAGACAAGTGACATCCTCTATAATTCCAGGAAGCCTTTCTAACCCACCCATTCTGTCCTTCTAACAGCATTGGTGAAACCTAAATGTCTAAATAACTTCGTTCAACATGTTGGGAAACAGATGCTGCCCAAAGAGGCGCAAGGTCCAAGGGCTGAATGAAGTCAGCACAGTAGTACCCCATAGGTTCAATGTAGGACATCAAAAACTAGTTTGACAAAAACATTCATGCCTTATTCATATTTCAGCCCATCACGTTACCCCACTGAAGTATGTAAAGAATCCTTTGAAGTGCGCCAAGAGAATGACTTTGGGATCTACACACATCCCAAAACAGCATACTTAGCACTTTTAGAATTAGACACCTGCTGTGGTTTTTACCTTACTGCACCTGTTCTAGACAAGTCTCTGGTTATATATCTGAATGTCCCAAAAAAGTGTAGTACTACAACTACTCTATTTCTACTTTGTAATATTCCAGTTTATTACCTTCCACTGCCACCATGCTAATACCAGATCCAACTATCTTAAGAGTAATTTGTCCTACTCCACAAGCACAATTATTCCTTTTATCACACAGGCCTAGTGATTTTTTTAGGGACCTGGCAGCTTGTAACATAGCACAACCTGGTTCTCGACCTTGAACTGATGCGAATACTTTCATGTTAATGTCATTTTATAGGGGCACAGAAGGACATTTAGGCCACAGATGGTTTATTCACAGCAAATCCAGCTGATTCTAATTGTTCTTTGTGCAGTAAGCATTTCAAAGCATCATTTAGTGCTTGAGGTTTCCATTTAAACTCTAATAAATTCTGGTGTTTTACATGCCAAACCATGGTTAGATTATGAGGGCATGTTGTAGTGGGATACTCCGCATTAATTTTGACCCCCTTGATTTCTCTAACATGAGCCTATATGTAAGTGCATAGGCACTTTTGCGTATTGAAATTGGGCCCCTTGCTAAAAGAAAAGTGTGGATCTCATCATCAGAAGTAAAAGAAAAATCCAGAGAAAGATTGAGCCACATATGTTTTATTCGCCGGAAATGCACTAAAATCAAATTGGCCTTCGAGCAGTAAACACGTAACAGCATGCATAAACGCTCGACGCTTGCATTTAGAATTGCTATTGGAGGAGTGCAATTCCCATCACCAGAAGTAACTCTAAAGAAAAATAAGAAAGCTTTTGTAAAGTATGTCTCTCCTTTAAAAAAGATAATAGAACTTGTGTCACTTGCCCTTCATTAGATAACAGCCCGTAAAACAGTTGAATAGAAGAGTACATAACAAGATGTTTAAGATATAAAAAAAGTTGGTTTAGCTTCTGATCTGTGTTCAGATGAGTGGGATACCAAAGTAAAGCTTGCATCAGAAGTCATGAATTGACCAATGTTTACAGGACAGCAGAAAGACAAAAGAACAAAACACACTGATACATTTGCATTAGTTTTCTACGACAACATTGATTTAAGCAGGGTCCAGCTGTTGATAGTTACTTGTTAATCAAGAACAAAAGAAAACTTAATTGCACTCAAATTTTGGTTGGGCTTAACAGATTCTAGTTATTTGTTCATCAAGAAACAACTGAGTTGCGCTTAAAGGAAATTGAAGGCTGAATGTAGAATTCTCGTGATTTTTTTTTGCTGCGAACAAAGGGCCCTGACGCCCTAATTTATCGTAAATTTTGTGATGTCAGGCTATTGTCATCATAGCTTTATTTGCTAATGTCATCAGTATCATCAAACATTTCATCAATATGAATAGCCTACCAGAACATTATGTTTCATCTGCTTATACTGCATTTTCTTAGTGGAGCATATTTTCACTCCCACCGTCCCGTATCGGAATCATTAAAGACCACTGTTCTACCCTTCACTTTCAGAGCTTCACGGACCAATGGTGCATCTGAAGCATGATATCTTGGACGCTCACAGTTCCAACACATATGTTGCACCAGCACCACCTGCTCCAAGAGTTTTGGACATTGTGCTGAAGATATTGCAAGTGAACATCATCCACACATGCTCTGTGGCGGTGCACGTTGTTTTTCTTCTGGTCCTTCGAAAGTACATGCGATGCACAAAGGCCAAGCAGCGCCTTGATGACATGCCGGCTGAAGCACGGACGTGAAATCTGAGTGCACAAAGATGACCTCAAAGAGACAACTCTGCGTGCATAGCCAAGTAATCTGTACCACTTAATGTCCTGCAACGTGAGCTAAGGTGCATCAGCATATGTAAAGACAAAACGCGTCAAAACAGTGTGATATATCGATGTCATTGATATGTTTAACGAAAGCATATGCACACATTTATTGTTATTACTGAGTGACCAGCAATAACTTCATTCTTCAGGTAACATTAAGCAAACATGAAAGCCCATGACGATTGTCTTGCGTCCATTCATTCTTCACACTAGTCTTTATAGCAACAGCTTTATACACTAATCTTCAGATTGCGCGAGGCCCAAGAAACGATATTTTCCAAGCGCCCGCTGGATAATGTTTTAAATTTGGCGCTAAGCATGGATTCCAAGCTCCTCCGCGAACAACACTACACAGGGCGCGCTCTGGTGACAATCTAAACAAGCGTTCTCCAGCCTGGTATAAATAAATCAGCGTTCGCATTTAGCATCACTGACCAGATTAGAGGCCAGCTGAGAGTACACAACAAACGCGACGTTTTGTATAAATCGCGCGTCATCTGAACACCAAGACGGTACCGCACAGGTCACCGTTGCGCTCTGCGCACATCGGCACAAACCAATGAGAACACAAATGATGCCGGCTCATGAGTCACAGTGGGCGTGATCCGAAAATATCTAAGCCGTTATGTAAACCTCATTAAAGTACAGGAACCAGAGAGAACTCGGGGATGAAGAATAGACACTCAGCAGTACGAACGCCGTCGCGGACGTAAAAAGGGCACACTACAAACTGCTCTATATTTCCTGTCGCCACGGCAGGAAAGGTTAGCACAGGTCACATACCTGAATGCCGATGGCAGCACGGATTCGCCGTCGTCATTCTTGGCGTAAGGAGACGGTAAGTCGGAGTCCTTGTCACTGAGAACGCGAGCAAGGTTCTTTATTCCCTTGGTTTTGCTTGATTTGGTGGTCGAGTCGTGCGGCATGTTCTCGCTGCCAATGAGAGGAAGTTCGCTCTTGCAGCAGACCAACAGTTGCAGTAGCGTTTAATGATCACTGATCTCCTGGCAACAGTAAAGCTATTGCCGAACAAGGACGCATTTAGTGCACGCTTAAAATATCTCAAACCTATGTGCGGGACATGCAACGCGCAAAGGTCGATGCGCTGCTGCTAGGGTAGACATGATGCCCGCGAGGATGGTCTCTACGAAGCGTCCTGGCTCTCACCTCTTGTGCCTTTTAGTAATCCCGACAGCCTTTGTAGAAAGATCAACGGCCGTTCATTTGATTACACTGGAAAATCGTCGGGCACCGGGCACATAATACACAAAGTGCCCGATGTCCTGTCAAAACACTTCTCAATTAATGGTTGTGACGGAGATGGTGGCGGCACCTGGTGAGAGTACTCAGAGGTTGACCACCCAAAATAGATATATTTTATATGGAAACCGAAACTGGTTTTCGTTAGTTTACTCTCTTCTATCGCGAGGACTGGCAGTACAGAAAGGAACAAGTATATTTATACAGTTTGACATGTTCGCTGGCTTGTAATTCTCGGAAACCAAGAAGTGTAAGCGCTCCTGGCTATTGCGTACGGTTTCAATCTTTTCGAACTTAAACCGCGACATTCAAATTCCGACATACACATCTGATTTCCAAGATGCTTTTCCAAGAGGCTTTCAAGTTGTCATTTCGAACAATATTTGCGCTGCGTGTTCAGTGGTGTGAGCAGCATTTTCTAATGCTGCTGAGGTAGTGTGTACGGTATGTGGTAAATCGTAGTTGTGCACAATCATGCAGCACATCTACCGCATTTTTGCCCTGTATGGTTTAGCCTGGACAAGAAAACTGTATTTTTGATTCTTCGTTTCTCTTCCTCTCTTCCATCTTTTACGCTTTAGGTGTTCACGAGACCAGTTCTACAAGGACAAGGTTCTGTGCATGCAGTACTTCAGATGTCGGTTACGTTTTGGTTAATTTTGGTCAGTTAATTGTCGGCCATGTAATTTTGGGGTCAGTGTTGCTCAGAAGGGCCGCATATGGTAGTGCAGATTGTGAAAACTCGACCGGCATTGCACAATTAATACCACTCATTAGCCAGGCACCATGGAATAGTGAGAATCGGTTGCCCACTACCTCTCGGTCGTGCTTCTATAATCCTGTAATATAGAATTAACACTTCGACTACTCGTATTCTTCTACTGTGACTCAGCACTACCAAGGGGCTTCTGACAAATTAGCAGCAGCAAGACATGGTGTAGCATATAATTATCGAGAGACAGACAAAACTTTATTTCTGCCCTGGGGTCAAGTGAGGCGGGGACTAGGAGACTAGCGCTATCGGAGCCCCCCTTCCTCAGTCTTCAGCCAGCCGGACTGTCCACAGTTGGTCATCCAGGCACGTGCTGAGTAGCATAGCCTCCCACTGCTCGGGCATGGTTATGCTAACAAGTATATAGCTCATTCCAGCCTCTTTCGCAATGTTTGCTGGTAACACGCAAAGGCCAGACAAAGATTCTATGATCTGTGGCCAGTGCAGATACAGAACAAAGAAAACAAATATGCAAGACAATCTGTCAAGCCAACCTTGCGGAAGGCTATAATGAACCGATAAATAAGGTCAGATGGCTTCTTTGAAGTTGCTACTATAATACTACAAATGTGTACAAAAAAAGGAAAAGGAGCAGGGCGGTTGAGTTAAAACTTTAGTATGTAGGGAAATTAAAAAAGAAGAAAAAACTGTGCTTAATATAGTGTGTCATGTATCCATGTCAAATTATTGCATTTGCCTAGCACTATTTTTAGAGGGATGTTCTTACCAGAACAGTGTGCCTGCAGAACCAATACTGACAAAGCATTAATTTCACATAAGTTACGTCAAAAGTAATTTTTGTACTATATGTTCTTTACTTTTGAAGTTTTTACAGTGAACTGTATTGCGCACACTTTAATAATTAGGTGATATGTGAACACATTTTAACATTCCTCTCTAGTAAGACATGATCATTCAGTAGTTCCAACATTAGCATAACTTGCATCCAACAGCAAATGAGGCCACTTCAGTTACTAAATGCTGCCGCAAGAAAGTAATTGTATAATTTAATTACTAGTACGTTACTTTTCCTCCCCTATTTATTAACAGTATACCATAGTCCCACACTATCATGGAAAAAAAAAGAACATAATTCCGGATTAATTTGCCATCCTCTTCATTGTAGATGCTACAATTGTAGATCTGCAATTTAGGATCTACATAATAGATCGTAAATTCAAGGAACTAATAGATTCACACAGCCTTATTTGTCTAGTCAGCACCCAGATGATGTCAGAACCGGTTCACTGGGTCCTTCAATAATTTTCCAGGTACATTGGCATTATGATTTGTCGCCATAT
>NC_051180.1:75966141-75992206 GCF_013339695.2 Rhipicephalus sanguineus | reverse complement strand
CCGGGTAAGGGGTTCTTGGATCGGGCCCGGGCCGGGCTCGGGCCCTTGGTCTCGGGCTCGGGCGGGCCTGAGCCAGGCCCGTATTAGGCCCGGGTCTCATACGTATAGGTATAATTGCGTGTGTACGTTGTGTGGCTTTGTTTTTGTTGTTTTGTGGGGTTTAACTTCCCGAAGCAACCCAGGCTATATGAGACGCCGTCGTTGAGGGCTCCGGGTAATTTAAACCACCTGGAGTGCATTGACAGTACAAGACGTCTACAATTTTGCTCCATCGGTATGCTACATGGGATTTCAAGAAACGCCTAATGTAAGTTTCCGCCATTATAGTGAGTGAAAGACGGTTCTTGGGTACCGTGTAAGGAAAACAACGGTAAACTGCCCAGATTAGTGTGTATAAGATGTGCGCGTTTGAATCTAGGGAAACATTTCGAGTATGCAGCTACGCTCGCATGCCCGTAGACTAGCCAACGCGACTTGTGAGTCAATATCTCAGGAGCTGTTCTTCGTGCATTTTAAGTGCAAGATGCGGAGCGACTCTTATCCCAGGGCAAACGCCGTTGATTTTCCCATTACTAGTGGCGATGCGCCAGACCATAGAGGACACTCGTTTCCCCGAGTGGCGGTGACGGTGGCGGTGACGTCGGGGAAGAAGGGTGGGACAAAGAACCTTGTTGTTTGAAACACGAAAACGTAGTGTAGGTTGGGTGGCAGTTGCCTGCCGAGGAGTCAAACACGACAGCTTTAATTTATGTAATGCTGCCCAGCCTGCGTAGTCCTCCCAGAAGCAGATAGAGCACGTTTTTTCCCCCATTGCATTGTGCAATAGATGAGGTTTGCAGGAGACTTGCTACTTTTACTCAACAGCCCTAGCTCGTATGCAGTTGATGTAGACTCAGTTTAAAAATGTCTGCCATGCTTTTTTCTACACTTTATGCAGGTATTATATTTTGTAGTTGTTCTTTGAAATGCAAAAATGAGATTGCGTGGTTAGCACTGCGTGCGTACATGAAAGAGCCAGCTATGACTCCAATTATATTTTATATTGCCCTGCAATCATCTCGCAAGGGTGTTACGCGCGTAATTCACCGAAAGTATACACAGTACCGGTGAAAGTTGTGACACTGAAAGAAGTTCCTAAAACAATGATGATGAATTAACTTTATTGATTGCCCTGCGAATTGGTGGGATAGGCCTGGATCCCGCCTAGGCTTCGGCCAAGGGTTGCTGGCCCTTGGCGGCTTCCTCGGCTCGCTGGACGGCCCAGAGTTGTTGCTCCAGGTCCGAGCTGAGCAACGCAGACTCCCAGCGCGCGCGGAGGCTGTCGCTGTTTAAGGCTGCATCACAGCTATTGTTTATTATGTCTGGACATCCCCATAGTATGTGCTCTAAGGTGGCTCTAGAGTCGCAATGTCTACACTTGTCTGTCGTGTATAAGTCTGGGTGTATTACATGCATGATAGCTGGCTCGGGTAGGATCGGGTTTGTAACTGCCGCCCATTCGAACAGGACTGTTTCTTGCTTAATTTCGGATGAGGCGGTGGGAATGTACGCCTCTGCAATCTATGGTGTACTGTAATTTCGTGAAATGTGGTCATTCTATCTTCCACACTCCCAATCATCGGTATTCCCTGAGACGGCACTAATCGATGCTCGGTCTGTAAGACCTCGAGCCATGCGGTGCGCCGCCTCATTGCTACCTTCTGATAGTGTGTGAGCGGGTGTCCATATCAGATGGACACTTTTTTCTTGATTATTACCGAGTTTTAGAATTTGAAGTGCCTCTGGGGAGATTCGGGCCGTTTGCAAAGTTTCGTATCGCCGTCTGCGAATCACTGACGAATCACGTCCGCTTGTGTTTTGTGCTATGGCTAATGCAATAGCTATTTCCTCTGCGGTTTCTACGTGTGGCGTACTGACGGCAGCACTCGTCAAACATTTTCCCTCATAATTTATCACCACGGCTGTGTAGGCGCGCTTGTGTCTGTATCTAGCTGCATCTACGAATACGGTGTCTATGCTGTGACCAAATTTCTTTTGTGTATCGCGTGCTCTGCTTTCCCGTCTGCCCTGATGGTGGGCGGGATGCATATTCTTGGGTATAGGAAGCACGGTTATCACGCCTCTAATATGTCTGGGCATATCTACTTTGACGCCATGTTGGGTGTGATAAGTAATACCTAGCCGATCCAATATTTTCCTGCCTGTTTTAGTTTTGGATAGGCGTTCGTATTGAGCGATGCGTTGTGCCTCGATTAGCTCATCCAGGGTATTGTGAAGACCTAGCTGCAGTAGACTATCGTTGCTAGTGGTGATGGAGAGTCCAATTGCTTGCTTGTATATTTTACTGATTAAACAATCTAATTTGTATCTTTCTGATGAGTGCCATCGTAAGTATGATGCTACGTAAACTATTCTGCTTATTACAAACGCTTGAACTAGTCTAAGCAGATTGCCTTCTTTCATTCCGCTATATTTAGAAAATATCTTGTGTGCGGCAGGTATCTTCACAATGACCGAAGGTTGGACAGTGCCTCCTTTATGCTCAAGGCATAACTAGCTGAAACGGGCCGGGCCGGGCCGGGCCCAAACCTTTCGGGCCCGGGCCGGGTACGGGCCACATTTAGGAACACCGGGCCGGGCTCGGGTGGGCCGCAGCACGGCGTTTTCGGGCCGGGCTGGGCCCGGGCTGGAAAAATCGGCCCGTGCAGTGCTCTACCCCAAACACTGGGAGTTAATTGGTCAGCATATTTATCAAGTACGAACTTCTCAAAGCTGGCATTGTTTCCAGCAAGTCGTGCTGCAAGGCTTTAAATAAGATGGGAAACCGGGAAGTGGAACACCAGCCTAGCTGGGACTTGTTGGCCGGTGCAATAATGACAGGAAACACACGCTTTATTTCTACATATTTCCTAGTGATTTATTAGAGTCTCTTAGACAATAAGTTAACAGCATACATGAACAATATCTTTTGTATTTACTTTCAACAACAAGCAAAAAAAAAAAGAGAAACACATGGCCAGGTGGTCTTCTGGGAGGAGGTGCATGCTCTACAGATGTTTATTCGATCTGCAGCCACTATAAAAGAGATCACTTTAGTCAAACCAAACAATAAGAGGGAACAATCATAGACAGTCATGCTAAGTTTACTAGAGGGAAATGTAGCCCCAGTGCATACTCCGCTATCATGGGAATAACAAAAGTCAACTTGTAATCAGTTGACAGAATAACACTCCATATATCAGCCGTGACGGTGCTCTTCTTGCTTCCATAGTTGCCGTTTCTTTTATACTCATATCTATGTATAATGAACACGGAAATCACAAGTTTTGAGGTAACTGAATTGAATCTACATTTCTCTGCATTACCAGCATGTGAATGTACATAAATGTTCATAACTAATGTTAAATTTAATTTGAATTTCTGTGTGGGATGCAATTTCGTTATAAAATGGCTCAAATGTATTAATGTGAACCTAACTTCTCATTGCAGGTTCATTAAGTGGCAAAACTTGGGACACATTTCATTCACCTCTTAATGAATTTATGTGTGTTTGGAACATTCGAGCTAAAAACATTGCTGAATTGCAATCTATACCGATAAGAAATATCGTACTCCTGCAAGTTATTCATTGGAAGGAAACTGGAGTATGTAAAAGAAAAAATTTGTTGGGAATTTCATGTGCAGGCATACTTCAGGGAAACTATGTTGTAGGGCACGGTGCTTCACATATGAGCATTGAACAACAACAAGTTGAGATGTGCTTCCTAGGTGAAGCCAAGCCAGAGTCGAAGAATAATTAACGTACTATCCATCATTCCCATTGTGCAAGGACTCCAGTGCCGTATTTCCTCCTACTAATCGTAGCGTGAAAGTCTATGAGAACAAGAGACAGCCAGCATGTGTGTATGTTTTGTCTGTGGGCATGAAAGAGTGAGCTTCTCTTATTCCGTCGACATCAAATCACTCGCAGGGAGAGAACTTAGGGTTGACCGGGCACTGCGTGAAGGAGCGAAGTTCGTACGGACGATCTCCGTGAATGGTGGCTGCGTCCAAGTCGCTCTTTCGAAACACGATGATGCGCACGTCTGTGTGCAGATAGATGCGTCCCGACTTGGAGCTTGCAAACCTACAAAAAGTGATCAAGCGGCGATAACCCACTGTTGAAGAGTGATTCTTAAAGACAGGTGACAGCAATCGAAATACACAGACAGAAGCAATCTTGGTGAAGACGCACAGTTGGCAATTGCCTAATTTGCTTATTAGCAGCCTTACGAAACAACTAAGAGGTTGACACTTGCACCTGGTGGTTGATGGAAACAACTTAAATCCCAGCACACTGCCAAGAAGGCCTTTCAATGAGCTGTGGATCACAGCAAGGAGCCATTCTGGTTCTCAACACGAGTTATGTGCCACTTCCAGTGAGTGGTAATGAAGGAGCTTTTTTTTCCCCGCACTTTTGCTACAAAAATTTACTATCCTTGTGAGCGTTTCATGATGCATTCGCTGTTATTACAAACATGTAGTTCTGCATGAGGGCTACTTTTTATATAAAAGCTAAGGTTTCTTACCCAAACAAAAAATTTTGCGTCAGTGCCCCTTCAAATGTGGAAAAGTGAGCACATTAGAGTCAGAATAAGTATGGACACAGAACATGACAAAGTAAGCTCCGACAATCACGTGTTCTTGAGAATAGGTGTGGCGGTACATAAGCACACATGACTGTGTTTGTTAACTGAGACTAAAATTGCAGCAGAATAGAATAGTATCAATTCAGCCAAGAAGGAAGCTAGCTTTTAACCGGTAGTTAAACACACCTGAGGTGAATGAGGTAACGGAGCCATCGACTGGCCTCAGGGTCCTTCTCAGAGGCATCGGTGGGCATGAACAGAGTGCGCTGTCGAATGAATGTCTGGCAGTTGGGAGGCATGTCCGAGAGGTTGTATCGGACGACGAACATCTTTACCACTGTGTGATGCGGGTTGAACAGCGTCTGTAGAACAAGAGCACAGAGAAACATTTATGGTTACAAAAAGATGTACGACGTATACAGCACAGTGAACTCATCATACATTCCACCTTCTAACTGATCGCATAGCAGATTAAGCAAAAAAATACTTCGGTGCTTGGCCATGTTTCAGAATTTAACTTTATGAATTTTAGGTTGTAAGGATTACTGTGGAAAGCACAAAGCCGCACAGTACAAAGCTTTCAAGTAGCTTGGCTCGCTTTTCACTACAAATGGGTGTACCGATTTCTGGTGCTCTTAATACAGGATATTCAAAACTAGAGTCGCTGACTGTAAGCTATATCAACAAATCTTTCAGCCACCACTAGAGTGGGCTCTACACAACTATCTCTAGCCAGATATGGCTTAGGAAGTCCGCGGCAATTTCTTCGCAAAGGTGGGTGCTCACAAGCCTGCACCACTGGGCGCGCACTCATGACTAATGTCATGAGCCTGATGGCCGTTGACTCCAATTCAGAGACATAGCCGAGTGCATGAACAGGACTATTTCTTTAGTCGTAAAGGTCATTGGCTGCTGCGCTTCGGCCATCTTAGTTGACTTCTTAAGTTGTATCTGACTGTAGCTATTGTTCTTCCGACAGATTAAACTTCATTTATTAAGAAATTTGCAATTATTTAATTTGTGACCACCTTTCTGCCTGACAAAGGTGTATCACCTCACTTTTATGCAGGGTGGGACCATACACTGAACATGAGTCGGCATGCTAGCGCCGTAATTGAGCATTATGGGCTAGCTTAGAAACCATCTGAGTGCACTATGTGGCATTTCTGTTAGAGAGTAAAACCATTCACGAAGGTAATGTTGGCGCAGTGAAAACGTAAGACAGGCCAGAACTGAAAGCTTTTTCTGTGTGTAAGCAATGAATCCAACCCCTAAGACACTTGGCAAGCTATACATATGTCACTGGTTGCCATGCTAACAGGCTAAAGTGTGCTCAACAGTCTCAGCTTGGCAATCAGACACAAGATTATTCAAGATAACAATATCTATCTTTCACCTCAAACCACATGTGAAAATCAAGGGTAAAAGGTGGTTTCATCAGATTTTCTGACAAGGGGCGGTTTAATGAAGGCTTGCAGTCAAAAACACAACATCCACAATCAAGAAAAAAAGAACTACATTTCCAAAACCAACATAAACACATAATGAAGTAGAGTATATAAATGCCTAAACTCGACAAATGGAAATATTTGCTCAGCAATGTTGCAACAAATGTACAACACAGTGACCGAGCAATACAAAAACATCTGGAAACAAAACAAACAAAACATAGAATGGCACATTTTACACACCTCTAAAAGAGCATGACAAACTCACCACTTGTATTGTTCCTGTCTTTGGAACATGGTAACCTTTCATGCCAAGGTTAATATGACCCTGCAAAACACAATGTGGTCTAAGTTAACCATAAAAGCTCACTTCCACAGACTCAGGAAAGAAACTGAATAATGTGGCTCAAGTTATTATCTACATCCTGCACAGTACCACACTTCTTACCTAAGGCTTGGAGGTCAAATAGCATGCGAACTGAGTAAGGCATGTGGGTTTAGCTTGATCCATGCGAGGACACAATACAACGGAGAAGCTGCTGTTATGACAGTTGACGAGGTTGTCTCGAAGTACAACATGCAGAACCTTTATTCTTGCGTGCAAATGTATCTTCACATACTTTTGGCCACGAAGACATGGAGAGAGATGAAGCGTTAATGCAGGTAGCTTTTGCTCATTCAGAACCAAGCTGTGTCATGTACTTACCATTTGCTAGCACACCTCTTGAGCAGGGATTTTATTTATTTATATATATATATATATATATATATATATATATATATATGTATATATATATATATATATATATATATATATAAGGGGTGTGCGAATATTCGAAATTTCGAACATTTTTTGAATAGTGTATGATTCGATTCACACTGGAATTTTACTATTCGAACAAATCAAACTTCTCAAACACAAATACAGTCAATGTCCGATTGAAAGTGACCTCTTCAAATTTTCAATATGCTTCACCTCATTACACTTTCGTATTGCGGCAAAGCTGCCTTTCTAGCTCCGTTACGGTCGAACTTAGGCAAGAGACAGTCAACGTCCGATTGGAAGTGGTCCCTAGATTTTCAATATGCTTCACCTCATCACACCCCCGTATTGTTGCAAAGCTGCCTTTCAAGCTGCACTATGGTCGCAAATGAATTAACTTATTAACTCAAGAAAACGCTGGTTCCAAAATGGAGATGAAAGATGTGGCAGAGGTGGGGATTCAATTAATGCTGTTTTGGACCTAGAATTTGAAAAGGACGTCCGAAAAATCGGACACCGAAGCTTTTTAGCATCCAAAATTTCAGATGTTCTTATATATCGACGTCTACTGAGGCAGATCTGGAACTACAAACATGAAGGTAGCAGACCCTTGTCCACCACATCAGCTGGGCTTCCACAGAAGTTGAAAGATTTCGAGAGGCTGAGGAAATGGCATCTTTGACTATCACGTGTAAAGTGTTGTCGGGAACACTTTGGTTGCACCAAATCATATACATAAATCGAATTCGGCCTCTACATTGCCTCATTCTTGATAAGACAACTATGAAACACCGCCCCGCCAGCGCTTCATCAACCTAGCGAAAAGAAACACTTTCATGTTGCTATCTCATAAGAGTATGCTTAGGGAATTCTCACAAACTTTTTTTTCTGCAATTTCGCTTCGAAGTATTAGAAAAATATTCGAGAAATATTCGAAAAATATTCTATTTGATTCACACTCACACTTCAATACCGTATTTACTCGAATGTAACGCGACCACAATTGTAACGCGACGGGTGACTTTTCAGTGCCGAAAAAAAAAAAAAAAAGAACACGAATGTAACGCGAATAAAGCGGAGGGAAAAAGTACCTTTATTTGCTGCACATGGTACTGGCAAAGACATCCCAGTTTCTAAATATAAAGTGAGTTTTGTTCATTCGTCGCTTTCATCGCCATCATCGCCAATGGTCGAGCCCTCTTTGTCACTTTCTTCCTCCCAGATGAGGTCATCCTCCCTGCCATCCATATAGTTCGATATACAGCACTTTTTAAACGCGCGAACTATCATGTCGTGCGGCAGGCCGTACCAAGCGGCGGACACCCACTCGGCAATCTTCGCAGCGCTAGGTCGCTTTATCCTACCCGTAGGTGTCAAAGCCCGATCTTCTCACATCCATTCTCCGCACAGCTGCCACATTCTATCCTTAAATGGTTAAATGGCTTTCCACTGAATCAGCTCAACGTTTATCCCCAATAGGCGATTTCGCTGTTCAATCGCAAACTCCGCCACTTTTTTTTCGAGTTCTGTGTGACGGCCACAACGAGGTCCACGGAAGCCTTTTCGGCCGGGCTCACTCTTGAAGAGCGCTTCACGCTGGAGCCTCCACCCACGGATAGTAGATTCCGCCACATCTAGCCGTCGAGCCGCGGCTGAGTTCCTGATTTCCTCAGCCATCAGTATTGCACTTCTCTTAAAGCGGGCATCGTACTGAACTCGTCGCGCTGCCATTTGCTCGAGCCGAAGTCCCGGAAGCACAAAGGAAATGAACCGCCCGCAAAACACGTCGCGAACAATAGGATTGGATTGGATTGGATTCGATGTTGCCAGCATGCATATGTTGCCAGCACAAGGTTGAAAGATCGCTAGGTTTGTCGTAGCCATTTTAAGGAACCAGTGGGGCGGCACCGCCAAGGCACGGTTTGAGGTGCTTCGATTATAACGCGGACCCCCAAATCACTTCAGAGAGATTTTGAAAAAACTCGCGTTACATTCGAGTAAATACGGTATTCGAATTCGCTTCACACCCAAAATTTTGCAATTCGCACAGCCCTATCACACACACACACATGCACGCACGCACGCACACACACACACGCACGTGTCTGGTTAAAAGGCGCTTGTGAACTGGTCGTTGAAGTGCAACTGTACGACGTGCTCAGTTGAGCTCTCACCCCTGCATGCTTGCAAACCCAAAGCCACTCATAGTCTTAAGTTAGCTACAGCTATAAATGAAAGAAATTGAATGTCAGCCATGGGAATTGCCACAGCACACAATGAAATTGCATACACTTGAACGAAAAAATCTCGCAAGTTGCCACGACGAGTATCACAGGTGTCAGACATCAGAGCAACAGATACTAAATGGCAATGCGTCAGTGTGTGGGTCTCAGGTTCCGCGTTTTCCTTCTCAGGACTTACCAAATAAGGCGAGACTACTTTGTCGATGTCGTGCAGTGAGTAGAAGAAGACAGTAACTGGGAGTGTGGTGTGCCTTGGACAGAAGGATCCACTGGCACCAATCTCAGCAATAAATCCCTGCACAGTGCTTACTGGCTCCAGTCGGCCATTCAAGACAGACTCCTATATGTAAAAAGAAAAGACGGATGAAAAGAAAGGTGACAAAGAATTAGAATGGTGCAAAAGATGCGTGTAAGTGCGCTTGTCAGCTTTTCTTAGCTGTTGTTGAATAAGCGAGCAAGAATCATTCAGTACACTTGAAGTAGATTTTTTTCCTGACGTATTTACTCTCAAGTTACTGTAGACTGCTCGCTGTTCATGGCACAAATTCAGTGACACAACAAGTGCAATTTAACTAATAACATGTAAACCATAAATTGTTGCAAGTCCATTAAAGGGCCAGTAACACAGCGCTGTGCACCGTGCAGTCACTTTGTTTCGAAAACAATTCCCACGTCCTCTCTCCAGTGCCTCTCCAATCCTCCTCGTACGTGCAGTGACGTAACCTTGCCCATGGGCAAGATTACGCCACTGCGCGTACGACAAGGATTGGCACGGTGAAGAAGTGTGCATTTTCCGCGCTTCTTCACCACGCCGCTAGGGTGACCCTAGCGCCACTCTGATACGAGTTACATGTGGACGATGCCTTGCTCGGTCGTTGGCTGCGCGCCGATGACGTAATCGCTGACGTCGTGTTACGTTGCCGAACTGGGTGTAGTCACGGCAGCGGGCTACAACTACCCCGCTTGGCTGCTGAAAAGGGTGGGAAGCCAGAGCGAGAAACCGAAACCAGCCGAAGCGGATTGTTCTATACCCTGTAACTTCCTTATTACAGCACTTATTCGCAAAATTCTTGTGGCAGCATGTTCACATCATAAAAGTGCACAGTTATCGCTTCATCACACGCTTTGTACCGCGGGGTTGTTTACTGGGCCTTTAATCTATGCACGCAGGTTTTGCACCCTCCAAGAGGGCAATGATGAATTAGAGAACTGTGAAAAAGATAACAAGAAAAAGATGGCACATTTCTTTGCCACATGCAGTCACATCACTTGTGACCATTATTGGAGAGAAATAGAAGAAAAAAAAATGAGCAACTGACACTCTCAAGATAAAAGAGCTATCGCAGAGATCAGAGAACTGATCACTGATGATGAACACTCTACTTGTTAACTTTTGCTTACTTGTCGGGCACACATTAAGCCATAACAATTTAATTGTCTTCAACTAAACTACCTAAACATTTAGTTACAGTATACTGCACACTATGCAAAATGCTGCAAAAGAAGGCAATAGCTAGGCAGATTATTTCAACCACTCGAGCCTTTAAAACACTTATGGACATCTTAGGACAAGTAATTTAAGCTTTGCCTCGTAGGACACAAGTTTAACATACTTCAAAGTTAACAATGAGGCTGCTCGTGGTGGTAGATGCTGGAGCACTTGAGCTGATTATTTCTCCTGGTGATGTTTCCTCTTCCTCAGGTTCTTTCTCAAACAATGCCCTGAAAAAACAAAAACAAGCAACAATTGCGTGTGATGCATTGTTCAACAGTACTACACAGACATTGCATGAAAAGAGAAAACCATAAAAGCATAGCAAAATCCTTGCAAGGAAGCTGAGGGCTCTTGCTAGATCACAAACAGAACTGGTCATAGCAGTACATTCGTTGCTAAAAGGGGCATTGCTAAAAGGGGCAGTAAGGGGTCGCATACAGGGCAGGCTCAAGATTAGTTATGTCTGTTTAATTAATGCTCATCAACTCACACCTAGGTACAGAAGCATTTGTTGTTGCAGTTGGTTCATGTTGGAATGGTTTCACCATGGTTGAGATTTTATGCTGTGACTTCGTATACTTGGCAATGCAACTCTAACAAGTTCCCCTATGATATATGAAAATTTCAATCTTGGGATGATTTTTATTCTGAAGTAGGTAACCTGTGATGAGTGAGCGTAAGACAAGTAAGATGGTGCGGTGTACTCGGTGCTGTGTTGTGGTGTCGCGAGTGCTGCAAAACGCGGTGGTGTGACACGACAGAGGCACCACACAACTGACACGTGCGGCGCATAGAAAAGGACAATGTTGGCGGGGCACAGCACGTGGAAATCGGACGAGAACCAATAAGATGGTGGCACGGCAGACGGAGGAAGACGACGACGGGCTGGAACGCGAGGCAGTCGGACTCGAAGAACCCGGAAGGACACGCTGTTGCCAGGGTCAGTGTCGTTGGCTTAAGGAGCCGAACACGAAGGGCCCGACAGCGTCAAAGGGTCTCCAGACGTCCTCGGAAACGGGCATTCATGGGTACGAGGTGCTCCCACTGTCCGACCAGCTGGTTCCGGTTCGTGTGGAGCAGACGTCGCCGTCCCGGTTGGGGGAGCGGATTCCTGCTGCCGGTTGCCTGCCACGGGATGAGCCCGAGTGTCTACCACCAACCTTCATGCTGCGTACGTGGACCGGGAGGTCGTGGGCATCCTGTGCCTGAGAGTGTTTCCTGCTCCGACCTCTGCGACGACTTGACTCCTCGTCCGCTGTACGAGGGCCCTCGCCGCCAACGCAAGCGCCGAACAACACGAGACCGCCGCTCACGTCCACTCTAGCGTCGCACAACCGGAGACTGTTTTCATCTTTGGAACGTTCTACGGAACATTGATCAATCCTAATGCACCGGTCACTATAGCATTAACCTAGGCTGAGCTTTACTCTATTTGTTTCAGTAACTTGTATTTTTCCTTCTCTTTTTCGTGTGTGATAAAAGTTTTTTTGTGCGTGTGAATTTAAAATGGCTCCTTCCTTTCCCACTCAGAGGCATTGCCTCAATTGAAAGAAATTACGACACAAAACTTGCGCAACATAACCAAGCATAGGGCACATAAGGGTACAGACATACCTTAAAGGGGTACTGACACGAATATTTTCAGTTCTCGTTTTTTTTTTGCGTCAAATGAAAGGTCAGGCCCTCAAGAGCCTAGATAAGGTAGTGCTAAGCACGAGTGCACCCTGAAAAAGTAATTACAGTATGTTCTTAAATGCTAGTTTCGGTTCCTACTGTACCCTGACGTCACAACGCGGTATGAGCTTCTCGTCACGTGCTCGCAATATATATTGACACAAGCGGCCCATCCTGAAAGTTTCGGTACCTAACGTCATCACAACTAGCCAGACTGCTGCGTGAAGTCACCAGAATTTGTACTGTAGCCTGACGTCAAGCTAGTGTCTATGTCAGTAGGTGCGCCGTGGAAAAATTGACTTCAATATGAAATTAAATTATCTTATCAGCATTTGCTGCGCTTCATATTTGCTCAGAGCCGTCTCTGCGTACAGGAGATTTGTATGGCAGAGTAAACTCACCTTCGAAAAAAGGTGTCAGTACCCCTTTAAAAAAAAAGTAACCAGAGCAATAGACACACAATTCAGACTCACCTCTTAATTGCAGACACAGAAGTCAGGCTGCTGTCAAAATCAAAACTAGCTCCAGATTTTCGAAGAGGAGCCTAGAATGACCACAAAGAAATAACAGGAGTTATCTAATGCATTTCAATTACTTTTTGAACGATGCATGTGTATTTTGCGTAACTGTAACATTCCCTTCAACGGCAGTGTGTACAGTGCTCACATCAACTGTAGAGGCTTGTCACACACTGCGTACATGTCACTTCGACTGGCTTGAAACGAGGTATGCACATGTGTACATGCTTCCAAATTGGACAAGTAGTGCTCATTTCACTGCATTGTGCTGCATATTGCTGCAAAGGATCACTTTGCTGAAGACACTGCCATGTTCGACGAGTCGTTCAATGAGCCCCGTTTCAGGAGCCATGCGAAAACTACAATTTTTGTTTGCTTGGAATGGATATAACCGATAACAAATTGTCCATATATTTCCAACCTGAGAGTTGATTATTTCTACACAAAAATGGATTATTACTGAAGATTATTACTGAAAAATGTACAAATCAACATATTATCACCTTTTCTTTCTTGCAATAGAATATCAAGAATAAAGTTGTGCAAAACTGACACACTGACAGACAGTCCATCATAGTTTGGGCCTGAAGGGCATGCATATACATCAGGGGTGCCGGGATTATTCGAAAATTTCGAATATCGAATCGAATAGCATTCTATTCGATTCGGTACTCGAATCAAATAGTGTGTGTGAGAAATACCGAATATTTTTTTAATGGTTTTTGAATAATAAGTGCTAATGAAAAAACCTCAAGAGGAATGAAACATTGCAACAGAGAGGGGTAACGTTTCTTGTCTTAATCATCTAATTACCAAGATGCATACAGCCCAAGGTTCTACTGGACCATCGATGCTATATTGATTACAGGATGAAGGCAAAATGTTTTAGCTTAAAACAGCGGTGTCACACCCAAGTCACAGAGTGATCAATCCACTCTCTTCATCATGACATTCATAATTTTTGCTCATGAACATTGTTTAATATTTATATCTTAGTTTTATTTAAAAGCTGTTGACAAAGCGCCACGATGAATACTGTAGTCATTCCTGTATTTCAACATGCAGTTAGAAAATACTTATAAGGCTCTAGTTGCTGCTGTATATACAAGCTTGCCTCAGTTTAAGAAAAAATGTCATTTCTTGTCAGTTACAAGTAATCACAATATACTTTTTTGTTAAAGCTAGTGAATATTTATTTGAAATTATATGTTGCAGAATTCTTGGGGTGCTTCAAAAATGGTTACATTTCCATTCTAGAGCTGCTTTAAAAATAATTGCCTTACTATCCGAAAACTATTCGAATAGTATTCTATTTGTATTTGATTTGGTGCCATCGCTACTTGATTCATATTCCATTCGGTTCTAAAATTCACTATTCGCACACCTCTATATACATCACAAAAAACTAACTATGGCATAATCAAGCGAACAGTTAAAGCTACACTGAATAGAAATGTAAAATGAGCACTGTTGGGGTAGTAATTACTTTCCAAGTAATTTTTTCCACACAAAGCTATGTACAGCCACTGCTGCTATATATAAGCCAATGCCGAATTCTCAATGAATGAATGCACAACTTTATTTTTCCCTGGTTAACGGGAAGGGGGCAATGGGACAGAGGGTGGGGGGAGGACCTACTTCAAGTAGGCCTCCTCTACCCTCTCGGCCCACTCCAGGATGGCCTCCTGAATGTCGGGCCTCGAGCTGCGCAAGGCAGCCTCCCACTGCTCCTCACTAGAAATTAGGCGTGCCAGGAAAGGAGGAAGAGGGTTTTTACGGCAGCGCCACATGATGTGGTTTAAGTCTGCTGTAGAAGCGGCGCAGAATTTACAAGAGGGAGAAGGGTAACTGGAGGGATAAATGCGGTGTAGGAGGTATGGGGAAGGAAAGGTGCGAGTCTGTAGCTGTCACCACAGAATTTCGCACTTGCGCGGGGATTTGCGAATGAGTGGCGGAAAGGTTAAGCGTTCTAATCGGTAGTGTGTGCAGATGTCGTGGAATGAAATAAGCCGATCCCGCGCAGTGAACGGTGCCTCCTCCGTAGCGAGTTGCGACATGTCGGATGCTTGTGCCCGGACGGTAAATCCTCGGGCACTGGCATGAGCCGCCTCGTTTCCGGCAAGGCCCGCATGCGCGGGAGTCCAGATTAATGCTACAATTTGATCGAGGGGATGGGCCAAAAGCAGGGAAAGGGCTGGCTTAGACACCCTGCCCGCTCCGAAGTTATATATGGCTGTTTTGGAGTCACTCACGACAACAGATGAATTAGGGATTGTGAGGGCCAGGGCTATGGCCGCCTCTTCGGCCTCCTCCGACGAAGAGGCAGGAATGGAGGCGGCCGCAGCGATCTGGCCGTGGGAGCGGATGACTGATATCGCATAATAATTCCTGTTCCCGTAATCGGCGGCATCAACATAGAGCACATCATTTGAGGAGGAGAATTGTTTTTTGAGAGCCTTTGCACGCTGCCGCCTGCGCTGTTTGTGGTGCACAGGGTGCATGTTTTTAGGAAGTGGGGGAATGTAGAGGTTCTCGTGTATGTGGTGTGGAATGGTGTACTTAGCTTTAGTGATGGGTGCTGGAGTGACAGAAAGCGTTTGTAGAATGTGTCGGCCTGTCACGGTGTTAGAAAGTCTGTTATACTGCGATGCAAGATGGGCTTCTGTGAGTTCAGCAAGGGTGTTGAAAGTGCCAGTACGCATAAGTGTTTCAGTGGAGGTTCGTATGGGTACCCCCAAAGCGAATTTATACGTTTTGCGTAAAAGGATGTCAATCTGATCGGATTCTGATTTAAGAAAATGCAAATAGGGTGTTGCAAATGTAATCTTACTGATAACGAAGGCCTGGACCAAGCGGAGGAGTTCGGCCTCCTTTAGTCCGCCATGTTTATTAGAGACACGACCTAGAAGGCGCAAGGTGTGATTAACAGTGGTTTGAAGTGTGTTTAGTGTGTATGTGTTGAGTCGGTTGCTTTGAATGTGTAAACCAAGCACACATATCTGCACATAAATGTTAGCCCTACCATATGCTTTTAGTGGTATTTGTATTTGCTAATCTGTAACACTGTCTTCTAGACTAACTATGTATATTTGTTAGTCTATAACGCTGTCCACTTATTTTCTCTATTATGATGATGAAAAGCATGCCAGAATCACTTTATCACTTGGACTATAGCTTGGACTGGAAGCAGTTTAAGTGGTTTTTGCTCGTCATCCCTACACATACAGTCAACCAATGCTAGAACACTTACGGGACTAGAAGTTAGAGGCAGACCAGTCTTCTGATGGAAGACCATTGAGGTGGCACTGTCCAAAGAGCGGCGGAACTGAGCACGCTCCGCCGCTGTAGGCACTGGATGATTCCGTGCTTTGCACATCATCTGAAGTGGGAGTAACGATGAAGCGTAAAACATGCGTGCCCAGCCCACATCATTTGCCAGTGAACAAGACAGGCAGGAAACAACAAGTCGTAGGAAAGGAAGGACAGAAAGAACTTTCTCTCAAGATGAAGCACCATTCTATAAAGAGTAGCGTTGAAAGAAGCCATGGCATTCTTGATGCTGAGAACGTTACATCTTACGTACTATGCACGAGATGAAGTGGCTGAAGCCGGAAGGCTCGTTAAGCAAGCTAAGCTGCTTGCAACACGGTAGCTTTGTTCACAGCAGTGTGGCCAGAATTTCTTGGTAATGGCTCATTCCTGTGATGTGTGTGATATTGTTTTCCGCAACTTATGTCAATGCTTTACTTAAATCCATAGGCTTTCAATTCATCCAAGCATTTTTCTTTTGAACATAGCTTCACCAGCTGACAAATTTTTTTCCCATTAGCTGCAATGTCTCTGCCCATGTGACACTTCTTAAACTTGGAAACAAGGAGAGATTGTAAACCCAATTATGTTTAACATCTATCGCTAAGGGAAGTCACTTCTCGTGTTGCAAAATTAACAAAATATGTTATCATACAACATAATTTAAATAACCTGATCTTCTCTGTCCACCCATTTGGATCTTGCACAGACAGAAGGCCAAATTCTCTTATAAAAGCATGACTTGCATGCTTACAAAACCAAAGCAAAATTTTTGCGAGTCTGGGTACAGCATTACTTATTCGTTCAAGTACGTTAGCTATGTCTGGATATTTCGAGAACTGCAGCAGTAAACAAAATGGCACGGCTTGTGATGAAGTGGAAATACTAGCTATGAATGTTTAAAATTTGGAGTTGTATATATAGGTCTTGGGACATCTTCCCCAGTTTTTTTCAGACAAAAACAATGAAATGTTATTATTACAGGTGCACAAATTTGGGAAACTCTTTATAAAATACATTTGATAATGCTTGCAGTTTGAAGTGTGAGCCCATGAACTTGTGGTACTATAAATGACTGTGTTTGAGCTACGATTGTGAAAGACTTTTGAAAGTTCCACATTAAACAAACGTTCACATTTTTGGTCACACTATCGAAACAGTCAACATTTAAAACTACAGGGGGATTATGAGCCAGATTGCCAAACATATGTACGCAGTACTAGTTGGTGGTACCTGAACAAATTTTATGTGTAAGCAGCTGTAGAAATGATTCAGTAGAAATGTAGAAATAGAATTCAGTAGAAATTGCTTTATTTGATACTCTACCAGATACCCAGACACATAAAGCAGCAGCAAAAATGCCATAGCATCTTTAGGGAAAGTCATAATAAATAGCATTTTATCACTTTCAGATGCTTAATGTGCACTACTCTTTGCATGCAATAAATGACAGTTATTATATAAATGATAAAATGCTAAAGGTTGCAGTCTAGTTTCAATAAGCTTTAAAAATGCTGACACTTTACAGAGATTGTTATAATGTGCAAGACTTACAAGTAAGCATTGCTTAAATCTTAATTGGAAATTATGAAAATTCACAACTGTGAAAGTAGGTAGTGTGAATAAAATGTCAAATGTCAAATTACATTCTTACAGAACAATATTAGCTGAATTTTAGGATGAATTTGGTGCTGTAAAAGCTTGCATGTCAATATTCTGCCAGCAATCAACTCAACATTTTCCTTACAGTTTCAGAAGTTTAGAACAGAGAATACCCTGCCTTTAGTTGTTAATGTTTGCTAAAGCAAGTAAAGATTGATTAATTTTGTTAAAATCACAAACAGCTCTATTTAGACTTAGCATCATATATACTTCATGCGAGTTTAGCAAGTCCATATATAAATTAAAAGCCTAAATGGTGCTTCAAAGCTTGTAGTTAACAAAATCTATTCTTGATTAATTAGGTATGTATGAAAGACACGTCTGTGTAACTTACAAAAGCGGCTGCTCACTTAGGTAACTCTACTAAGACGGCGTACAATATGCTAACTGCCCGCCTAGGTGAGAATGAAGACGCAAAATGTGCCCAATCTTCATCGACTGCAACACTTAAGGATGTTCTGTAGGGGAAGGGAATTCATTGTTAAGGAACTAAGGCAAAGAAGCAAGGCGACTGCTATAGAACAAATCAATCACTCCTGACTGGATAGTGCAAACTACAATGCTGGTACATTTACATGCTAACTATGCTATTAATGTAATAATCAAGGTAAAAATTAAAACAAATTAAAGGTCGTAGAAGTCCTATAAATGTACCATTGCAAACAAAAGTCCTCAGTAGAAACGTATGCCTACGTCAAAAGTTTAAAAGCCACCCTGCAAGTGACAAGATCTGTCTCTGAGCACTGTTCCAAGACACTTAACGCTCGGATAAGGGCTGTGAGAACAGTCAACCTCTGGTGCTTCAGAGGAGTGAACGTTCTACAGGAATCTCGGCACACAAGCCCAATGACAAGTCTTGTCTGGAATGCGGTGGCTTCAGAACTTTTGACAAAGACTGCACAAACAGCGACTGAAGCTTCGCTTTTTGCTCAAACCTTGTTCGGTTTCGAAACCACGAAAAGGGACATGTGCATCATGCGATGTTTGTGAGAATGCATGCTTTTCCGCTCTTTGAAAATGTGATGCTCTCAAACTTGGAATGCTGAGTTCTTCAAATAACCACAGCGACTAGTATTTGCAACGACAAAACTGAAAGATTCTATGGCAGACATTACTCCTTAAAGCCACTTGCAAAGCAATGCAGTCAAGTTCGCTGAAAGGACACTCATTCCACAAGCAATGCATGATGTCTATGTACCCATTTGTGGCTTGGAGACCTGACAGGTAATAAGCAAAGAGCATAGAGACACACATCAGTCGCTGCACTAATGACCTCAGGACAATATTCAGTGAGGGTACTTAGATTTATGCAATACAAGAAAGTAAGGATAAGAGAAAGATAGTCAAACAAGCAGAGGGCTAAAAGGGGCAAACAGCAACATAACATTTTTAATATAGGACAAGTTAAGAGAAATGTGCGGTCTGATAGATTAAATACACAAGTACTGACACTACTAAAGCATAGAAAGAAAGACAGGTCAAGGCAGGAGTGACAAGGCAACAGGCTTCTGTGCAAGTGCGTACCCACCTGCCTCACTTTGTGCTTGTGAATGAGGTTGTTGAAGATGTGGCTGCCTTTCCCAACCACTCCATCCTTGAGCTTCAGGTCACACAGACCTTCGCTCCAGGTTTTACTGTGCCCTAAACCTCGCTTAGTATGATTCGCTTCTTCCTTGTGAGCTGCAACACCACCATCACACCTGCTACCACTAGCTTTCACCACCTTCGCAACGGTCCTGTGCTCCACTTTGTCATCGGTCACTGTACTCGCCACACACTGGCTTTGCACATTGGGCTCTGACGTCCTTTGAAAATGAGGCTTGGCAGCTGGCGGCTGCTCGTGTAACACTGAACTAGAGCTGCTAGAGATCAGTTTGTGCTTGGCAGACGGTTTGCCAATGTGACACAGACTCATGTCCTCGAAACTCTGCTTCAATCCACACTGGTCGGGCGAAGCAGCACGAGCAAACTTGTCAGGCAGTTTGTTTTCACCGAGTTCTTCCACACTAGCGATGACTCGCTCATTGCTGAGCAGAAGAGGGGACTGAGGGGTTGCCGGAACAAAAGATGCTTGCTGTTCCGGAGCCTGCAATGGAACCATAAGGCTCCTCACTCGGCTGTGCTGCTGGTTTGGCCAGAAAGGAGTTGGTGCTATTTCCTCCTTCCTTGGCTGTACCCGGTTGGAGCTGGCAGTGGGAGCATCTGGAGCAAACACATCACCGGGCAGTGGCTCTCCGCTCTTCTTAAGGAAGCGCTCAATCACAGGGCGCCTCGGTGCTCTTCCTCGCTTGTGCTCCGTCTCGGCTTCTCCGCTTGGCTCCAGAGGCGACTGGGCTCGGCTCCCAAACAACAGATGCTCGGGTGCCTCGACACTTGGGCTTCCACACCGCGATGGGCTTTGGTACCGTTTGGGGTACATCTGCAGAGATTGCGGGGGATCGAGAAGGCTCTCCCCCAACAGTACGTCAGCCGACAGGTCGCCCTTGCTGTGCTTTTTAGGCTTGCGCTTGGCAACAGACTCGTCGTTTCTGATGAGCCCATCATTGTTAACGTCTCTGTTGGACCGGCTCTGAAGTGTGGCAGTGATAGTGGGTCCCAATGGCTCAGTAGGAGTCGTGGACATGGGAGGCACGGAAGGATGCTTGGCACAGGCAATGGCCGGTATGCCATTTGGGCACCTGGGTGCAGACTTGACAGAGACCTTGAGGTAAGTGTTGCGCCCAAGGTTTGCCACAGGAAAGTTGTGGACGTGAGGACTGCAGAGGAACTTGCTGGAGAATGCCTCTCCTGGCACAGAGATCCTGCAGAAAGCACACACACACCACAAAAAAAAAAAAGTGTTCAGTGCTTCTACAGAGGAACGTGTCCCAATGAGGGCTTTGCAATGAGAGCAGCTGGTTATTTTTCGAAGACAAACAACAGCCACTGCGCTACTTTCAGAATGCTGTCCTCCTTACAATATCACGGACTGTTTCGCTTTTTATATTTCTTCATTGAAAGCTCAGGTTCTGTTTCTTTTGAAGAGAGGGCCATGGCAGAAAACAGACACGTTGCTATTAGTACAAAGGTCAATACAGCAACAAGTCTTTCAACAAGGGAACAGTGTGAATAAAAGCTTTAACGTAAACCTGCATGCTAGGTTAGATACAATTCTGCCGTCACCCTGTAAAAAGCATTAACTGCCATCATTCAATGATGCACTGCAGTTTTTCAATGCAGTCGGTTATGAGGATGTGCACCGCAAGCATATTCAAAACATCCTTATCAATAACAAACAATGGAACATTTGGGTACTTAACATCTGTTACAATACAGGTGGCATATATACAATATATTGGGGTATTGGCTAAACATGTTAAAGGCTGTGTCTTTGTACATATACTGAAACCTTTAACATGTGCCAACTAGACCTAACCTACGCCTTACCTGTTATATCAAATTTTTTAGAGTGTACTAGAACAGCACAGCACAACAAGATCATCTTATTTGCCAGTGTTATTGCCTCCTCCTTTGCACATGGGTCTTTATAGGCTGTAGCTGGATATGATTATGAACTGGTCTAGCTATACATTGTGATAACTTAGCCAAACATTACCTTCAGCCAACAGTTGATCAATTGTTTCTTATAGCTTTCAATGAGCTGAACTTAAGAAATAACAGGCACGCAGTTTATACAGCTTAAAACAGTTTTTTTTTCTTTTTCCCTCACAGCTTGCAAGTAAGGAAGCTTCTGCAGTTGAACTAGCAATTCTTTCGGATTCCACCTAGACCTTATTACATGTCAGTCCCTCGACATCTGCAATGTTCAATGGCGATGCCATGGGTACCCCCTATGCATTGTGGATGGTGAAAGTGACTTTAACATGAGTGGCAAGAAAACGTCCATGCAGCAAAACCTGTATAAATTAAACAGCACAAGCAGCTTTTGCACACCTGTAGTAGATGCTCCGAGGACTCCTTCCACCTGAGAGGCTATACCAGGCACTGATTTGCGAGAAGTAAAGGTAGGACCGCATTGCCTGGAGCAGGCATCGTGCCGGAGCGGTCGCTTCTGAAACACTGCAGAAAGCAAAAGAGGCAAGCCGATTCCAGAATATAGAACAATGTATCCATGCAAATCAACAAGCAATCATTTCTATTTCAAATGCTTGATATAAAAGGTCAACACAAAGCTGCCACAACGACACAATAAGTTCACGGTAGTACGACTTGGTGCAGTTTTACATATTTGCTAATTTAGACAAGGCTCAACACATCTGACAGCTCACCGCTTCTGTGATGCACTCTAAGGCCATTTAATTCAGACGAGTGTTTAGGTAATCAAACGCAGTTCACATTGTAGGCCCGCGGACAACATGACCAAATGTGAGAGCGTAGTCCAAACACGAAGACATTTGATATCCTGGCTGCTATACGTGTTGTCAAATGCCAGTACAAGAAAGAGCCATCGAAGCTATGTGTAAACTTGCAAAGGCAGGGTAGTACACCTGTTTGTACACTGCATTTTATCATACAACTTTCTTTCTTTCGAATGCAATGAGGTGTGGCACATATGCTCATAAAGTGATCAACCACACATCTCTGTACAGTAAGTTATTCAACACTAGGCAATTAAAACTCTTCGTAATTCAGACTTAACATGTCTCCAATTTTGGCTATAGAATCAATGCCAGCCGAGTGTTGCCCATAATGGATATACACTGTAAGCAATAGTCAAACACTGTCCATAAAGCCTTCACCGATAAACATTTTTAAAAGGCTTTGTAAGTAGTGCAGATGGAAGTGAATGAAATGTTCAGAGGCCGTGGTGTGTAGCTTCTCCAACCATAGGTCGGCAAAATAAATGGAAGTCGTCCACACTCGCCCGAAAAATATATTTTTTGCTTTGGGCTCACTCTTGCTCAAACTAACCAAAGTTCTGAACTGGGCTTACTCGTACTCAACCTTACTCAAAATCGCCAATACACAGCTTGAATGGGCTCACTCGGACTCATTGAGTCTCAGATTCACCAAAACTTTACTCAGCCAGACTCACTCAGACTCACAGTTCGGTCTCTCTCTAAGTGAGTCAACTCTAGGGAAAGCTTGCCATGAAAAACATATCTATAAGTGAATGGGGGTGAGAAGACTAGACGAAAGTATTAGTCAGTCTCAATTCCGAGTCCCGGATGAGGAAAATTTTCGTGAGGGCTGAGTTCGAGTGAGCCCTAAGCACAAGATATATTTCTTCAGTGAATCTGAGTGAGCTCCACTTTTTATGCAGACCTATGCGTGCTATACACGTAGATGTCGAAAATATCAATTTTAGATAGTGTTAATGTCAGATCGTTAACTCATTGCACATTCAACATGGTGGCACAACAGCTATTGCGTGGTGGATGGAGGCGGTAGGGACGATATCTGAATATTTGCTCTACCATAACTGCGGAAGCCTGCTCACAGACAGCTTACAACCGATCATTTTTGGATACACTTTTTGTTGATGGTCGGCAGAATAAACCAAGCTCACTCATAGTCACAAAATATATTTCTGCGAAGGGCTGATTCGGACTCATGCTCACAAGAATTCTATTCATTTGGGCTGACTCAGAGTTACCCTCACCAAAGCACTGCTCATTCCTACTTACTCGGACTCAAACTCACAAGAATTATAGTCAAGTGGACTCATTCGCACTCAGATTCACGAAAATTGCACTCAGCCAGACTCACTCGGACTCAGGCTCACATATTGGTCTAAGTCTGAGAAAGTTTAACTCATGAGTGAGTTTGCAGACATATGTCTCCATCACAGGGGCTTTCTTCGGAAGCATTGCTTCGACTAACACCACTACCAGCACTGCCCTACACAAACACATAGGAAACGTTTCTTTTTTTTTCAAGTGCACTCACCGTCTTGGCAGCATTTGGATGTAACCACTGTTCTAGCAGAAGATGCGATGTATCAGGCGCTGAGGAGGTGTCAATGCCACTTGTGTGGGTCCGTGCTGCTACACTGGGCGCAGTCTGGCGACAGCAGGACTTCGACAGCCATTGGGATGCTGTTTCTCCAGAGCATCAGCATGTGCTTCAGGGCTACCTCATACCGCTGGCACTGAAATAAGGTGACATGCTTCAGCTAAGCTGCTGTGTATAAAATCTGGGCTGTCCTGCTTAAAGACACGTATACAGGGTACAGCGGTAAGTTAAATGAGGAATGACAGGAAAGATTAGAGATGGTGACATGGGCTTCAGGAGGAGGGGTTCTAGACCCCCCCCCCCTACTTCCAATGAAGTCATCGGGAACAAAAGAGGGGAGGGACTCGGCTCCCCTTGCTTCTTCAAATTCCGACCTTTGTTATAGCTATGGAGGGCACACCCAATATCCATGCCAATCTGCACAATAACCCTATGCTTGCCTCCTGGCCTAGGTGCCTGCCATGTTTCAGCCATGAACAGATCTGTTCTTTTATGGCCAATAATAGCGGAAATCGCTTTCGCAAGTGGGCTCATCTTTTATTCATGAATCATCACTCTCCGGTCTCTTTCAAAATCATCAATATCGCACTCTGCAAGCAAGATGAATTTTATGGTTTAACCGTTGTTTTAATCTGGTGATAATCTATTTCCTAGCCATTTCCAGTCATGGCATGCCAATGTGCTTGGTGAGACGCAAACTTGCATGCTACAAATGAAGCTATAACCATAACTCGCGTCTCCACAAATGTTTTGAATGATGCAGAAGTGATGCCGTTAGGCAATGCTGAATATGGCCACAACACAAGTGACTGAAGACCAAGACCACCAGAGTCGCAGTGCAATGACAGCAATATCACACTGCAGTTATATATTCACATGTGCTATCATTTCAATGTGATGTGAACACAGGCATGGACAAAATGGCGTACCTTATATGCCTACAGTATATGCACAATAAGCATGGCATAGATGCGAGCTAAAAATGCACACTTACCCACAAACTAACTGCACGTGTGCCCAAAAACACACAAGCAGGTGCGGAAAGTGAAATAACCTAACTAGTAATCTTTCTTGCATTTCTATCTTCTAATCAGTATGACAGTGAATCAGAGAGGGCATGTGGTACCTCAACGAGTGGGTTACTGTGGCAACTATGACGTGCTGCTTGTCCCGAAGTAATGGGTGGACAGTGAGGCCCTCTATGACACCCTTGCGAGAAGTGCAGCACGGAACCCGCCCTTCAAGCACCAGGCTGCCCACATCGATGAAGAAGTCATACGGATCAATCACCACTTCCTCCACTGCTGGGCGCATATCTGCAGCACACAAACAATATATTCATTATTGATTGCAGCAGCATTTTTTTAAAATGCTTTTGGCACAAGCGTCGCGTCTGCAAAAACTGTTGCAAAGTTTCTGCGAGAGTTCCAAGAGATGTGGCTTGACACTGTTTATGAGTTCTTTGATATCTATTTCCCCATCTAATCCACATCACTTCATAGGGGAAGAAAAAAGGAAGCTTGCTGGTTCTGAAACAGTGCAGTCTATGCTTGCGGGCAGTTTTTAGAGAGACAAGGATATTCATCCTCCCTAATACAATTCTGAGCAATAAGTTGCTTTCAAGTGTCCAAGTCTTCCTAAATTATTTCCCCTTATATAACTTCTATTTCTACATCTGTCTGCATGCGTCCACATTTTGTGAACTTTCAAATGCAGCCATTCTAGATGACATACGATTGCAGACCTGCCAATACCAATGGGATAGGCCATCTCAAACAGTGGGTCTATTAGTAGAAGCAATGAAAGGAAATCTCTGTGAGGTACAGCCATAGTACCCTTAATTTCTAAATTAATATTCCTGCTGTCAAATCAACCTGTAACTTTATGAAACCAAGAAGTAGTGATTCACAGGCAACCATGTGAAATGATGTTGATGTGCACCTTTTAAAATTTGACCTCCTTCTTAGAATAAGTGCAACTAAAAAAAATCCGGTGCAACTAAAAAAGAGAGAAGGAAAGAGTCAATTCTTTCTCTGTCTCAGAGTGCTGTAATTCTAGAAAACACTATGGGACACCAACTCAGCCAAATTTCCACCATTCCGACATTTCCTGCTGTGCAGAAATAAACAGACAGTGCCCTAGGTTCAAAAGTCGAAATTTATTACGAGAGATGCCTCAAATATATACGGGTGCTATGAATTATTTTTGACTGTGTCGAACGTTTATACTGGGCTCCACACATCTTAATTACTAGTACAAAGACACCTATTGAAAAAAATGTGCTGCTTACTTCAAAAACCATTCCTTTTTTTTAAAGTCTGTTAGGTTTGCCAACACAGTTCTGCACACAAGAGATAAATTCGTCAACAC